>NC_041406.2:13651080-13743580 GCF_900747795.2 Erpetoichthys calabaricus | reverse complement strand
GAATTCACTGGAAAGAGTATACTTTTATTCAGATTAATTTTAAGACCAGATATCTTTTGAAATTCTATTAGTGCTGTTAAAACTGCAGGGACAGTGTTTTCTGGGTCTGATATATATAAAACCATATCATTTGCATATAGAGAAATTTTCTGTTCCAGTCTTTCTCTGATAATCCCCTTTATGTGATAAGAATTTCGGCAGTGAACTGCCAGTGGTTCAATAGCGATTGCAAACAACAGTGGCGACAAGGGACATCCTCGTCTGGTACCACGTTCTAGCTTAACGTAGTCTGAGCAAATGTTATTAATACAAACTGAAGCTTCTGGATTGGTATACTGTAGTTTGATCCATGCACAAATATTCGGGCCAAACCCAAATTTCTCCAATGCAGTGAAAAGGTAGTTTCCATTCAATCATATCAAATGCTTTTTCTGCGTCTAATGATAGTAATATCTCTGGGGTATTTGATTTTGCTGGTGAATATATAACATTAAACAAGCGTCGGAGATTGGAAGATAAGTGTCGGCCTTTAATAAATCCAGTTTGATCCTGTGATATTACCGAGGGCAGCACTTTCTCCATCCTTCTAGCTAGAATTTTTGAGAGTATCTTAACATCATTATTCAGGAGTGAAATTGGTCTGTATGATGCACATTGTAACAAGTCCTTATTTTGTTTAGGAAAGACAGTGATTAATGCTTGTCGAAATGTTTGAGGTAGTATTTGGTTGTCTCTAGCTTCTGTAAATGTTGCCAATAAGAGGGGAGCTAGCTGAGTGGAGAATTTCTTATAAAATTCTATGGGGTAACCATCAGGGCCTGATGATTTCCTGCTTTGAAGTGACTTTATAGCATCTAGTAATTCTGTTAGCGTCAGAGGTTTATCCAGTTCCTCAGCACTTAAAGCATCTATTTGTGGTGTCTGTAATGTATCCAGAAATGCATTAGATTGTGTGGTCTTCTTTGAGCTCAGTAGAATATAAGGATTTATAATGATCTCTAAATGCGTGCATTATATTTTTATGGTCAATAATTTCTTCTCCATTCGTGTTGGTGATTACTGGTATTGCATTGCGAACTTCTTGTTTGTGAATTTGTTGAGCTAAAAGCTTATTAGCTTTTTCTCCGTGTTCATAGTAATGATGTCTAGACTTATAAATAAGTTGTTCAGTTTCTTTAGTTGTTAAGATGTTAAGCTCTGTATGCAGGGCCTGCCTTTTCCTGTGGAGAGCTTCACTTGGACGCCTGGCTTGTTCTTCATCTATTCTAGTAATTTCGCTTCTTAGCTCTGATACTTTCTTGGTTTCTAATTTATTTCTATGGGAAAGATATGAAATAATCTGTTCTCTTAAGAAGGCCTTTAGAGTTTCCCAGAGTGTTCCTGCAGAAACCTCTGTGGGCGTGTTTGTCTTTAGGAAGAAGCTGATTTGTTTGGATATAAATTCTGTGAAGTTCTCGTCTGCCAATAGAAGAGGGTTAAGACGCCATCTGCGATGTGAGTGTGAGGGGCTTAATGATTTTACCTCCAAGACTAGAGGGGCATGGTCGGAGATAACAATTGTGTCGTATTTGCATGATTTAATCGTAGGCAGGAAATTATTATCTAAAAAAAAAAAAAAAACAATTCTTGAGTAGCTATAATGCACTGGTGAGTAGAACGAATATGTTCTTGAGTTTGGGTTAAGAAACCTCCAGGGGTCTGATAAGTTGTGGTCATTTAAAAACTGTGCAATTGTCTTTGCAGTATTAGATGTCGTCCCCCCTGTCACAGGAGTCCTATCTAAGAGTGGATTTAAAACACAATTAGATAGATAGATAGATAGATAGATAGATAGATAGATAGATAGATAGATAGATAGATAGATAGATAGATAGATAGATAGATAGATAGATAGATAGATAGATAGATAGATAGATAGATAGATAGATAGATACTTTATTAATCCAAAGTCCCCAGCCATTATAATTTTATGAGTGTTCACATTGGGAATGGATGCAAATAGATTTTGCATGAATTCCTTATCATCAACATTGGGTGCATAAACATTTATCAAAATCATGTTACTGTTATATAAGTTGCCCATGACCATCACATATCTCCCTTCAGGGTCTGATACTACCTCTGATCTGTGTATGAGAATTCCCACCCCTCTAGTTTTCTTTATAAAGCTAGAATGGAACATTTGGCCAGTCCAGTCTTTTTGTAGTCTGAACTGATCCTTGCTTAGTAAGTGGGTCTCCTGTAAAAATACTATTTTAGCGTTTAAGCCTGTTAGGTGAGAGCATACTTTCTTTCTCTTTAATTTGTGATTCAGGCCTTTAACATTCCAGCTCACAAAGTTAACTGTCCCATCATGGAGACATTGATTCTGAGTTTTTAATGTCATTTTATAGTCTTAACTGGTAGTGAGGCAGTTTTAATCTTAATTTCAAAATTCCATTGCAAAATTGCATTGATATTTATAGTTATAGGGATTAGAAGAATAGATTAGATATAGCCTTCTCTCCTTCTCTCCCCCCTTTATTTTTGCCTCCCCACATGAGGTTTGATCCCACTTCGCGATGTCCCAGTCCTCTGACATACAAAGAGACAGAGTTCGTCCAAAACAAACCCCACCCCGCAGCGGCGTTAGAGAATTAAAACAAAGAGATATCTATTGCAGCTAAATTCTTAATACTATCTGCCGAAAATATAATCATTAACTGTCTTAAAATTGCTGAAGATTATTTTAAGCTTAAAGATATTAAGATATTAAGATAAAAAAAGAATGAACCCTGGGAATGGTTTTAAAAAGTAGTCTAGGATTAACATGGTAATTCTTAATGTAATACAGTATTTTGCGCACTATAAGGCGCACTTAAAAGCCTTTAATTTTCTCAAAAATCCACGGTGCGCCTTTAAATTCGGTGCGCCTTATGTGTGCACTGAGTTCCAAAATCTGTAAAAATGTTGTTGTGCATTTTAGTAAGCGCTCCGCTTGATTGACTGTCGGACCATTTCCTGCCGACATAGGGACGTAGTAATACGTACACTACGAACGCTGGCAGCGATAAACCAATTGCAGAACATTACGTAAAGCCACGTACACTTACCTCCGCCACGCCTATGGCAGGTAGGTATATTGTACTACTGGTGCACTGCGAAACAACATTTGTTTGGCTAAGGATCCTGAAAATGGCATCAGAGAAGAAACATGCTTACGATGCACACTTCAAACTACAGGCTATCAGTTACGCGGTTGTAAATGGGAATAGAGCAGCAGCGAGAGAATTTAAAATCAATGAATCAATGGTTCGAAAGTGGAGGAAGCAGGAGAATGAATTGCGCCAAGTTAAAAAGACAAAAAAGAGTTTCCGCGGGAACAAGGCGAGGTGGCCAGAGTTGGAAGACCAACTTGAACAATGGATTCTTGAACAAAGAGCAGCCGGGAGAAGCGTCTCTAGTCACCATTCGACTGAAGGCAATAACGATAGCACAAGACATGAAGCTCGAACACTTTCAAGGAGGTCCGTCTTGGTGCTTTCGTTTTATGAAAAGGCGCCATCTCGCCATCTGCGCACGAACTACCGTGGCGCAGCAACTGCCAGCGGATTACAAAGAAAAGCTGACCATCTTCCGCACCTACTGCAGCAACAAGATTACCGACAAAAAAATCCAGCCCAACCACATCACCAACATGGACGAGGTCCCTCTCACTTTTGACATCCCCGTGAACCATACTGTGGAGAAAAGGGGACCAGCACGGTATCCATACGCACCACGGGGCATGAGAAGTCGGCTTTCACTGTTGTTCTTGGTTGCCACGGTAATGGACAGAAACTACCACATATGGTCATTTTTAAGAGGAAGACGCTGCCAAAAGAAAAGTTTCCAGCCGGAGTCATCGTTAAGGCCAATCCAAAGGGCTGGATGGACGAGGAGAAAATGAGAGAGTGGCTGAGAGAGATGTATGTGAAGAGACCGGGCGGGTTTTTCCATGCATCACCGTCTTTGTTGATCTGCGACTCCATGCGTGCCCATATCACCGCTACTGTGAAAAAACAAGTGAAGCAAATGAATACGGAGCTTGCCATCATTCCGGGAGGATTAACAAAAGAACTCCAACCGCTGGACATTGGTGTAAACAGGGCGTTCAAAGTGAAGATGCGATCGTCATGGGAGCGATGGATGAGAGACGGCGAACACACCTTTACTAAGACTGGGAGGCAGCGCCGGGTGAGTTACGCCACCATATGTGAATGGATTGTGGATGCCTGGGCTAAGGTGTCTGCTTCGACTGTTGTCCGAGCTTACGCGAAAGCTGGAATCATTGCTGAACAGCCACCCGGCAACGAGACTGACTCCGACAATGACGAGAGGGAACCCGGCATGTTTGATGGCGAACTTGCCCATCTGTTCAATTCAGATACAGAAGGTGAGGACTTCGATGGATTTGTGACAACAGACTGATCAAAAAACAATGTGAGTGTATTTTTAAATACGTAGTAGAATAAGGTTTAACTAAAGTCATTGTTTTGCTTCTGTTACCTTGTTTTTGCATGCGCCGAATAATACGGTGCGCCTTATGTATGGCTTAAGTTCAGAAATAAGCCCCGCAATTGAGAGTGCGCCTTATGGTGCGCAAAATACTGTAGTATAAATGTAATAGTAATTTAATAGTAGAAATAGCAATAAACCAAGAGTATGATGTTAAATAGTCTACTTTAAAGTAGTAAAAAAAAACCCTACTTTAATTACTTCCACACTCACGTCTATAACTCTAATTAAGACATAAACATATAATGTCCAAGTAAAGAAAAGGATGCATAATTATAATACCAGTCTCTTTAAAAGTGGATCCGAGAGCAGATGATAGGTCCTTCCCATGCCTTGATAGAATACGGCTCCTTATTAACTTTCAAAAGAGTGTCGGAAACAGCTTCTTTAGTTCCTTTTCAGCTTCTTCCTTGCTTGAAAAAATATAATATTGATCTTAAACTTCCACTTTCAGTTTGGCGGGATACAAGACGCTGTATTTGATATCGGCTTTCTGTAGCAACTTTTTAATGTCAAAATGGGCTGCACGTTTTGCAGCTGTTAATGGTGAGAAGTCGGGGAAAATACGAATAAGATTATTTTCAAATATAATCTCTTGCTTGTGTCTGAGAAGTGCCATCACATCAAGCTTACATCGTAGTCACTCGAAGTGGACAATAAAAGACCTAGGTTTAAAGGTACTTGGTCTGTTTGTGCGAAAAGCTGCTGCTATCTCAATGTCGAGTTTAAAATCATCTTCAATTATTTTAGACAGTAATTCTACTGCAAATTTCACTGGGCTTGAGCTTTCTCGTTTCTCAGGTATACCCTCAATTCTTACATTATTTCTTCTGTACCCATTTTCCAGGGCCGCAAGTCTGTCTCCCAGTTTTTTGCATTCGGAATTCGCAGCTGTAGCTTTTTCATCGGCATTATACGCCAATTGTTCCTCTGTTTCAACTTGAGCCGTGAATGCCTGCTTAACGTCATCCAGCTGATCTGTAACATCATTAATCTGGTTGGCAAGCATTTTCAGTTTGGATCGATTTTCTTCGATGTGTTCCTCTAATTTCTCCAACATGCCGTTAAAGTTCACGTCAAAACGTTTAAATAGATGCATTTCCCGGTCTTTGTTATCCTTCTTAAACTCATTTATGGCCGTAGCCATGGCGGCAGCCAGTGTAGCAATCATCTCTTTCAGTTCGGACAGTTTGCTTTGGATTTCGTGCTCCGCGAGTGGAGATGCAGCTCCTGTTAGAGCAGGTGCTGCGGGCTCGCGATGAGTAGATGAGAGCACATCCTGCAGGGCCTTTTCTAGTCTTGAATGATCCTCCGAAATCGGTGATCCAGCGCGACCTGTATCACTTGCACCTTCGCTCCCATTTTCACTCTCGACTGGAGACGATACAATGGAGCGGGGTCCCAGGAGATCTGCGCAATCATCTGCCTGTTCCAGGTCAGTCTCTGAGAGGCCATACCTTGCACTCGGGCCAGATGTCTGTCCAGACTTTGAAGCAGCTTTAAGTTTCTTTTCCGGTTCTTTCTGACTTTTCTTCTTGTTACTCATGCTTGTATATTGTAGTGGAAGTTCCTTGGTAGGGTTAAATACAGGATACCTCTAAATAATATGAAATACATGGGAACATAAAGCCGCTGCTAGAGGAGCTCTGCTTCAGACGTCCATCTCCTATAACGGACGAGACCAACCTCGAGAAGGTGCTTTTCTAAGGGTGTTACCAAAAAACAAATCATTCAGACTTAAGATATAAAAAAAATGTATAGATGTCGAAATGGACTAAATGTAAGTAGGACAGAAAAAGCCCATAATCAGTACAGTGCATAGGAGTCTAGTAAAAAAATAAATAAACCCACTGCACACTGTGCACTTCTATTTTTGTATAATAAAAATTTTTGTATTACAAAAAAAAAAAAAAAATCAAAGAACTTAAACTTTACACCTGAGAGGAGACCATTCAGTCAATTTGTCACCAGTTTGTTTAGCGGACAGCTAAGCTGTCCTGACATCTCTTCCAGATTTTTCTTAAAGATTGTCAAGGTTTCTGCTTCAGCTTCATGACTCAGTAATTTATTTCACACTCCCAGAATCCATCCATTTTCCAACCCGCTGAATCCGAACACAGGGTCACGGGGGTCTGCTGGAGCCAATCCCAGCCAACACAGGGCACAAGGCAGGAACCAAACCTGGGCAGGGTGCCAACCCACTGCAGGACACACACAAACACACCCACACACCAAGCACACACTAGGGCCAATTTAGAATCGCCAATCCACCTAACCTGCATGTCTTTGGACCGTGGGAGGAAACCGGAGCGCCCGGAGGAAACCCACACAGACACGGGGAGAACATGCAAACTCCACGCAGGGAGGACCCGGGAAGTGAACCCGGGTCTCTTAACTGTGAGGCAGCAGCGCTACCACTGCGCCACCGTGCCGCCCACTCCCAGAATTCTTTCTGTAAAAAAAGTGCTTCCTGGCTTCAGTCCGAAATGCAGTTCCCCTTTATTTCCACTGTTGTCCTCGAGTATGTGAATCACTTTTAAGTTGGAAGAATTCTCCTGGATCTACTTGATTGTTTCGAAAATTTTGAAGACCTGTATGAGGTCCCCACACAGTTTCATCTGCTTGAGACTAAACAGGTGCGATTCTTTGAGTGTGTCACAGTAGGACTTGTCCTTAAGTCCTGAGATGCTCCTGGTTGCCTTACTCTGCTCTGTCTTTCTTTTGGTGTGGTGACCAGAGCTACACACAGTACTCCAGATGTGGTACTACTAGTGCATTATATAATCCCAGCATAACATCCCTCCCTTTATATTCAGCAGCTTTTATGATATAACATTTTATTTACCTTTTTAATCACTTCAGCACATTGCTTAGATGATGAAAACATTGTGTTAACATCAGTCTGTTTTATGATGGACAGTTTCTCCCATCTTATATTTATTATTGATGGTCTGTTTTCCCACATATAGCACTTTGCACTTTTCTACCTCAGACTGCATTTTCCAAAGAGGTCAAAAGTAAACCTAAACCCAGTATAACATATTTTGAATAATGAAATAGTAAAATATTTACTGGATAAGAAATGTTTTGGCTGCCTTTCCGGATTACACCCCTCTTAAACCTCAGAAGAAGCCATTCTCTTTCACTTAATTAATTATCATACGAGGCCATTTCTGGGAATGCTGACATTATAACCTTAATAGGTAAAAGCACCAAAATCATTCTGCAAAATTTCATTTCTGGCATTTCACACTTGGACTGTTAAAAGGACAAAATCCTCACTCTGGATTTCAGAGAGTTCAAAGGTCAAAAAATGATGTGACATTACAAAAATGCTTGAGGCCATTTCCAAAGATCAAAACAGAAATAGCGAAGCAAACTACAACTCATTCTGTTTCATCCCACCGCATCAGTGAATGTAATAACTAAGAGTGTGCAATGAAACCGAAGAGAGTATGAACCTCCGACAGAGGAAGGGATAGATGGATAAATAGATACATAGACAGACCTTTATTTGTTTTTGCATAATTTTTAGAAGCGTTTGCCTTATTTTTTAAACACAATATAAATGATGTTAGAAATAACATAGCACAGCTCCCCTGCTTTGGGGTTACATTTTACATATAAGTTGATAAATATTTTGTATGTCTTTATTTGTAACTTAGACAAAGCAATGTAATATTAGTGTTACATTATTGATAATAACAGCAATGGTTTGATGGTTAAGACCCCCAATTTTAGGACTAAGTCTTATTAATTTTATGACAGGGTTTGGGGGGGGAAGTGCCTCAAGCATGTTTGGCAAGTGATTCTCTGCAGGACTCTCTCAGTCAGCCCCACACAGGAAAGCCAATATACCGAGCTGGCAAGCATCAGCTGAGCAAATGGTTCTGAGGGCAGTTGGTATTCTGTGCCCCATTGGTCTGAAGTATGGCTGTTTGGAATTGGCTTGAATCAGAAGCCTTTAAGTACCATCACACCCTATTGGCTATAGGGTGTGGATGGAGAATCTATAAATTTGCTTGCTTTACCCCTCTCTCTCTCTCCCTCACCAACTGATGAAGGAGCATCTCACACATCATGAACTGAAAAGGATAGCACAATGAAGAGCACGGCTTGGCAGCCATATTGAGACCGGCATGCAGCCTGTTCTGAAGAAAGCTGACTAAAAATGATGTCTTAACTTAGAGACATTTAAAGTAACTAATTAGTCTGTGTGCTGCCTGAAACTACACATCAGCATTTATCAGGTTGTATGTTTGCCAGTGTTCACTTGTAATTTGATTATTGTTATTATCTCTCTATTATATAAAAAAAATCTTGGGACAAGACTTTTTTAGAGAGATAATTTCAAGGCCCAAAAGATGAATTAAAAACCTAACGGGTCCAAGCAGGGGCGGAAATAAAAGAAAAACAGTAGAAGAAGAAAAGACAAAGAGTAGAAGACAAAGTAGAGCGTTGTAAAGAGGTTCAAAAACGTTGGCGCAATACTCATGCAGAGCAGGTTAGAGATTATGAAAGCACTAAAATTCAAAAGTCTCAAAAAACTGATAGTAAAGATTGCATTAGCGGTAACAAATGAAAATTATTACTCGGTGAAATAACGGAACAGCAAAAAGAAATCGAATATGTGGACATAGGTGATTTGACAGAAGTATGTAGATATTGTTTGGCTTTAAAGTTTAAGTCGGAGACTTGCAGATTGTTTAATTCGTGTTGCCATCTGGGAAAAGTAGTGTTTCTTCCCAATGAAGTGGCGTATCTGTGAGAAATAAAAGATTTGTTATTTGGTGAAAGTGAAATCCACAAACACTACAGGCAAAATATTCGAATCTACAATAATCTGTTCACGTTCGAATCAACTAATGCTCAAAACGTAGATTTACATGATTCAGGACCATACACTATGAGAATCTGTGGTGCTGCAACAATAAAAGCTACGACAAGTTTAATTTCAAAGAAACCACAATTCAGTCAGGTTTATATTTATGATCACGGAGAAGCGATGTAACATAGAATCGAAAGATTTAAATGATCGGACATATTAGAAATTCTACAGCCAATAATGGTTACAAAGCCATACGTCCAAAAGTATTGCACTTTACTCAAAATTTATCTGCAAAACACGGACAAAGAAGTTCTCTGGGATTTCTATATGAATCTGAAAGATCACACTCGCATATATAATAAACTAACATGTGATGAATTGTCAGTGATAATAGTTTCGAAAGATTGAGATTTCAAAGACAGAGTTGATACTCGTGTTTATCCAAAAGCACAGCACGGCCCGTCGCAGATCAGGGAAACGACTAGCGCGTAGGTTGGCGAGCGAAGCGAGTTTATGAATATTAGCAATAATACATTATTGTAACTTAACTCCTGCTTGTCTTTTACTACACCTAGTTGCCTGGGGTTATAAATGTAGAAGATAGATAGATAGATAGATACTTTATTAATCCCAAGGGGAAATTTAATTTAGAAGAGAAGGTGGGGAGAATTCCTAAAGTACAACACCTTGTAAACAGTGGTAAGTCTGTGAGATTTGAGGCATACTGACAAAGGCTACACATTAATAATACAAAAGGGCAAAGTAGAGTTATAGAGAACTCTACCAAGACAAAACACCCCCAAAGTTAATCTAACTGAATCCCAGCATATCTTTTTAAGTGAGTTAAATTCTTTTTAATGGCATAAATCGACCCGAAATGCATAACATAATTTCTCAGTTGAAGCCCACCCACCTACATCCTTGATTCAGTACTAAGAGGCTTTTTTAAAGAAGTCTCCGATGTCCTAATTGAGAGTGAACTTGACATAGTGAGCTCATCGCTAGATACGGGCATCTTCCCTAACTGTATGAAGAATGCAGTTGTTAAACCCCCTACTCAGGAAAAGTCTTCTTGACACTTCGGACAATTTTAGACCAATTTCTAACCTGCCTTTCTTAAGTAAAATTCTACAAAGGGGAATTGTTAAGCAGTTTAATGATTACTTGAATAATCGTTCTATTCCTGACAAGTTTCAGTCAAGTTTTAGAACAAATCACAGTACAGAAACTGCGCCGGTTAATCCAGTAAATGATTTGTGGGTTAATGTAGACATAGGCCGAATATCTGTTCTTGTTCTGTTAGACTTGAGTGCTGCATTTGACACCATAGACCACAGTGTTCTTATAAATCACTTTAGTCAATGGGAGGGCCTCTCTGGCAATGTGTTAAATTGGTTTCAGTCTTATTTAACAGGTAAAAAATTCTTTGTTCGTTGTGGTGATTGTACTTTGGAGATGCATGATATTGCATATGGTGTGCCACAAGGATCTATTCTGGGTCTGCTGCTTTTTTCTGTCTATTGCCAAAGTCAACCCTGACACAGACATTCCTGACCACGAAATACTGGACTGGCGAGTTTTGTTGGGCTGAATGACCTGTTCTCGTCTAGAGTGTTCTAATGTTCTAATGTCAGCTGCTATTGCTCAGTCCACAGGAAGCGGCCAAGGATTCGTCAAGTGTATGTGTAAGACCAAGTGCCAAAACATGAAATGCTTTTGTGTGGGAAAAAAGCAATGATGTGCAATCTCTTATTTTTTTTTTGGTAAGAAAGTTCTGTATTTTATTTGATCTTTTTTCATTTATGTATTTTTAATGAAGGCCTTTTCATGACTCTCTTTTCAAGTTTTACTTTTTTGTGCGAGAGACAATTAAGTGCAATTTACAATAAATTTTTTTCCTTCCTTGTTCCATATTTTATTTTCTAGTTTTCCTCAATAAGAAAGTCCTATACTTTATTTTGTATCTTTCTTTTTCATATACATCTTTTCAATAAAAGCCTTTTCATGACTCTCTTTTAATACTTTGCCTAAATAGCATTTGTCATTCTATATACAGTGGAACCTCTAGATACAAGTTTAATTCGTTCCAGCACTGAGCTTGTATAGCGAATTTCTCATATCTAGAACAAACGTCCCCATTGAAAATAATGGAAATCCAGTTAATCCGTTCCGCATCCCAAATATATTAACATAAAAATCAATTTTCCTAACAAATAACACTGATAAATTATATATACTATAGTCTACCTTTAATAAATAACACTGGTAAATAATATAACTGATTATTAAAAGAATCAAAACAGGTGTCCAAAGTGCAGTAGAGCATTCAATAAATCTTTAATCCTTAAAACAGTTGTGAAGTGGAGGTTTAAAGTGCATAAGAATAACAATCCTTTAACACGAGGTTAAAACGTCAACAGGAAGCAGTCTTCAAAAAACAGATGACAATCCCCGGTGCTTCTTCTCTGTTAGCGTCTCACCTGCTTCTCCCATGCGGGCTCTGCAACAGGCGAGACACTTAATGCAGCTGACCTTCTCTACACTGTCCTGCTTCAGCTGTTTGGCTCGCCTGTTCAGCTACACGCGAGCCTGTACTCGCTCGCTCTCTCGCACCGACTTCCTACTGCTGCGGATTCCTGCCTCCTCCTGCAACCTCCGTTCTCTCTCCTCTCCTCTCTTTTCTTTTCCTTCTTCTCCCCCTTAACCGGCTCGCGCTTCTCTATATATGCGGTGAAGACATGGCAGCTGCTAGGGTTACCACTTTTAATACAAAAAAATAAGGGACGCATACGTATTGATTCAAAACGGGACGCGCAATTTCATTCTCAAATACTGGACGATTCCGTATTTTAAAGGACGGGTGGCAACCCTGCCCAGCCCATCAGCCACAGGACAAATCATGGATGTGGGCAGTTTCCCACCTGTGCACTTAGGTGAGAAACGCAGACACCGCAGATCGCCCTGCGGCTCGCTACAGCTACCACGCCCCCTCACTAAGCCACGAGCTATACCCACAGCCTGGCTCGTGGCTCGTTACGTGAGCCAATGCTCTTATTTAGATCTGAATTTTTCGCTCATACTTTCCTCGTATTTTGAATTTCTCGTATACAGAGGTGATCGTATCTCGAGGTTCCACTGTAATGCCTAGGTATTACATACAATGGCTAGGGAAAGTATATATAATAATAAAATAATTCGGATATTTCATACTCAATAAGATGCTGCAGATGTTCTATCAGACAGCTGTGGCGAGCGCCCTCTTCTATGCCGTTCTATGGGGAGGCAGCATAAAGAAGAGGGACGCCTCACACCTGGACAAACCGGTGAGGAAGGCAGGCTGTATTGTAGGCATGGAGCTGGACAGTTTAACATCTGTGGCAGAGCAACGGGCACTGAGCAGACTCCTGTCAATCATGGAGAATCCACTGCATCCACTGAACAGGATCATCTCCAGACAGAGGAGCAGCTTCAGCGACAGACTGCTGTCACCGTCCTGCTCCACTGACGGACTGAGGAGATCGTTCCTCCCCCACACTATGCGACTCTTCAGTTCCACTCGGGGGAGTAAACGTTATCATTATACAAAGATATTGTCTGTCTGTATACCTGCGTTTTTTATCACTCTTTAATATTGTTTTTTATCAGTATGCTGCTGCTGGAGTCTCTCTCTCTCTCTCTCTCCGCTTTGCCCAAAAACACCAGGAATTCTATATATTGCCTAGGCATTCTATACAATGCCTGCTTTTCATATATTGCCGGTAACATTATATATATATATATATATATATATATATATATATATATATATATATATATATATATTCACAGCATTCGTAGTCTGAATCACAATCTGATTGTATGGGTGGTTACCTACCAGGTAACGCTTGTGGTTGGTCAGCAAGTCGGCTAACATCCGCCACGTGCCCTCTTTCAGTAGCGAGAAGCAGATCATAGAATGGTTGAAATAGTTTACTGTCAAATAATGCAAAGAGTACGCGACACGTGTTTCGCCCTAATTCTGGGCTCATCAAGCGTACACACTCACTGCACTCCCTTATGGGAATCGAACCTCGGACTTCAGCGCTAGAGGCGAAGCCCCTAACATTGCACCACGGCGTGTGGTAGGTAACCACCCATACAATCAGATTGTGATTCAGACTACGAATGCCGTGAATGTAATCTACACAGACTATGAATGCCGTGAATGTAATTACCCCGATCTACATGCTGTCAAATAAACGAACCACACGCCATGGCGCAACGTTAGGGGCATCGCCTCTGGTGCTGACGTCCGAGGTTCGATTCCCGTAAGGGAGTGCAGTGAGTGTGTACGCCTGATGAGCCCAGAATGAGGGCGAAACACGTGTCGCGTACTCTTTGCATTTATTTGACAGTAAACTATTTCAACCATATATATATATAAAATGAACAATAATCCATCATAACATAATAAACTTTCCATCATCCATCCATGCTGGGCCGCACCATTGTCAGGGGGCCACAATAGGGCTGCAGTGTTAGATGAAGAAAGGCAACAAGAAGGAAAAAGAAAAGGAAAGGAGAAGAGCACAGCAGGCAGTATCGAAAGACGGCTTTGGCCTTTCATGGGTGATCTCAGTCTTCATTTTTACGAAACCTCTTGTGATGTCAGGAAGAACCCCCTCGGCGTATTGCACAGGGAAGTATGCAAAGTAAAGACCCCCAGTTGGTGTTTTTGATGGTGAAGAACTCGTGAAAGTGGGCAGCTACCCCAGAGAGGCAGAAAGGTTCAAGCTGGCACTGTAACTGTTTTGTTAACTCCATCTCTCTCACTTGGACAGAGGCAATGGTGCTGTAAGAATTATGTTTCTAGACTTCTCTAGCGCCTTCAACACAATCCAACCTCTGCTCCTTAGGGACAAGCTGACAGAGATGGGATTAGATTCATACCTAGTGGCATGGATCGTGGACTATCTTAAAGACAGACCTCAGTATGTGCGTCTTGGGAACTGCACGTCTGACATTGTAGTCAGCAACACAGGGGACTGTACTTTCTCCGGTCCTGTTCAGCCTATATACAATGGACTTCCAATACAACTCGGAGTCCTGCCACGTGCAAAAGTTCGCTGATGACACTGCTATCATGGGCTGCATCAGGAATGGGCTGGAGGAGGAGTATAGGGACCTAATCAATGACTAAACAATGACTTTGTTAAATGGTGCGACTCAAACCACCTACACCTGAACACCAGCAAAACCAAAGAGCTGGTGGTGGATTTTAGGAGGCCCAGACCCCTCATAGACCCAGTGATCATCAAAGGTGACTGTGTGCAGATGATGCATTCCTATAAATACCTGGGAGTGCAGCTGGATGATAAGTTAGACTGGACTGCCAATACTGATGCGCTGTGCAAGAAAGGACAGAGCTGGTTATACTACCTTAGAAGGCTGGCGTCCTTCAACATCTGCAATAAGATGCTGCAGATGTTCTATCAGACAGTTGTGGCGAGCGCCCTCTTCTACGCAGTGGTGTGCTGGGGAGGCAGCATTAAGAGGAAAGACGCCACACGTCTGGACAAACTGGTGAGGAAGGCAAGCTCTATTGTTGGCATGGAGCTGGACAGTTTAACATCTGTGGCAAAGCGAAGGGCGCTGAGCAGGCTCCTATCAATTATGGAGAATCCACTGCATCCACTTAATAGTATCATCTCCAGACAGAAGAGCAGCTTCAGCGACAGACTGCTGTCACTGTCCTGCTCCACTGACAGATTGAGGAGATCGTTCCTCCCCCAAACTATGCGACTCTTTAATTCCATCCGGGGGGTAAACGTTAACATTTAACATTATACATAGTTATTGTCTGTTTTTCACCTGCATTATTATCATTCTTTAATTTAATATATTTATTGTATCAGTATGCTGCTGCTGAAGAATGTGAATTTCCCATTGGGATTAATAAAGTCAGTCAGTCAGTCAGTCAGTCAGTCAGTCAGTCAGTCAGTCAGTCAGTCAGTCAGTCTGTCAGTCTGTCTGTCTGTCTGTCTGTCTGTCTGTCTGTCTGTCTGTCTGTCTGTCTGTCTGTTATATAGTGCCTTTAATTTCTATCAATCTATCTATCTATCTATCTATCTATCTATCTATCTATCTATCTATCTATCTATCTATCTGTTATTAAGCACGTGGGTTAGTGTAGTTTTCTTATGTTTCATATAATAAAATACAAGTAAAATTAGTTCCTGCGGTGGGTTGGCATCCTGCCCGGGATTGGTTCCTACCTTGTGCCTTGTGTTGGCTGGGATTGGCTCCAGCAGACCCCCTGTGACCCTGTGTTCGGATTCAACAGGTTGGAAAATGGATGGATGGATGGATGGAAGTAAAATTAGTGGTTGTTGCCAGGGAATCCTGCGACAGATAAATTGTGGTTAAGGTTGGATTATGACGGCTTGTAGTTAGTACTGTGTGATGTCCACGGTTGTGAAAAAATGTGTTCTACAGAAAATTGCTTTCCAGATTTAAGAAGGAAATTGCCAATTGCTTCCTGATGATATCAATGGTGCCCTGTTGTGTTTTAACATAGGTGACTGACTCGATTGCTGTGCTGTTGTGTGCACGTCTGACAGCATGTAGATGGATGACCAAAAAGAGCCTTTGCTGTTTTGTTGAGTGCAGTTGGAATGTTGTCATTATGCCCCACGCTGCTCTGCTCACGAAGTGCGGCACCTCGGCCGTGTTAAAGGTGGTGCTTCCCCTGCTAGAGAGCGGTGTTGTCAAACGCTGAGAAATAACAGTAATCTGCTGTGCTACTTGACTGATGATTATGTACTCTATACTCGCCGAGTAAAGTCAAATCACCTTGGCAACAAAAGAATTCATTTCTATGAAGGAGTCTTCTGTACCGCCCACCGAGGGAGAAAGGAAAGGCTCGGTTTTGGTTTTTTTAATTCTTTTTCTTCAATTACTGTTGCTTAGCATGAACAAACCGCTCCATAAAATCATAAGCATCAAGTTGAGGAATGTTTTTGTAAACTCGCTTCTGAATTTAACATGATGTTGATATCACACCTGAGGTAAACAAAAAAAAAAAAAACTGCTTGTCGGTGGTGTGAATTAAAGGTAATACCCCTAGTTAGCTAATAACATTTGAAAATAATCCAAACTTTCCTTTTGTTAGCATTTTGGTTTTGGCATATAGGCCTACAGTATATTTAAACAGGACACGCGTTTATGTGCCAACCTGTTTACAAATAAAAGCCCATTGGAATGTCAAATGCCTCACAAACTTGTATTTATTATTAGTCCACTTATAAAGTAGGGAGGACACAAAGCGGCAAATAACTAAACCAGAAAGCAAAGCCTGACAGCCTTCCAGTGGTCAAAGTAAGCAGGTCTTACTTTCTAAACTTTTATCTCAGACTAAAATTGGAAAATTAAACTTGTGACATTAAACTTACTTTGGCCACTTTTAAACTGCCCTTGACGCTGTTGGCCAGTGAGGTGCCCGTCACAGATGCTGTTGACTCTCAGAAACTTGCCTGGTGTGCCTTTGGACATCAGTTTCTCCACCAGTTTCCAAGTTCCAAGTTATTTTGGTGTAAGAAACTAATCACTTGACACATGCAGTTTCACAAAAGGAATGACAGACAGATAGCTAGATTGATAGAAGTGAAGGGCATTAGATAACAGATAGAGAAGGCACTAGAAGATAGATAGATAGATAGATATGAAAGGTACTATATAATAGAGAATGCACTGTAAGATAGACGTGAAAGGCATTATAAGATAGATATGAAATGCACTATATAATAGAGACTGCACTATATGATAGACATGAAAGGCACTATATAATAAATAGAGAAGGCACTATAAGATAGATGTGAAAGGCACTATAAGACAGACGTGAAAGGCACTATATAATAGAGAATGCGCTATATGATAGACATGAAAGACACTATATAATAGACGTGAAAGGCACTATAAGATAGATAGATGTGAAAGGCACTATAAGATAAATGTGAAATGCACTATATAATACAGAATGCGCTATATGATAGACATGAAAGGCAATATATAATAGAGAAGGCACTATAAGATAGATAGATGTGAAATGCACTATATAATAGAGAATACGCTATATGATAGACATGAAAGGCACTATATAATAGATAGAGAGGGCACTATAAGATAGATAGACATGAAAGGCACTATATAATAGAGAATATCTCTTATATATATTTCTCTTCTGGTTCGTCCTGCTTCCACTTCAAAACCGGTCTCGCCCACACGCAGCCGACATGGCATTTCTTGATTCCTATTCGTCCTCTTCCATGTCATGCACTATACTGGCCTGCTGAGCATAATACATACAACAAGTACTCGAGGTTTTGCCACAACGGTAAAGTAGCTTTACCACCTTTGCGGGAGCCACCTGTGTCTTTACAACAGCTTCTTACACAGCAAACATCAGAAGCTAAAAATTATCGTGATCACATTCGAGAATACAACTCTTCTCTAGCGTTTGCTTCCATGGGTGCACAGATAACTCAACCTCCTGGCCATGGACCATACTGTTTTAAAATACACGGGCAAATTTATCACCAAATCTCTCCACTATACGCTAACACTTCTACCTCTCCAGGATACGGACAGTTGTATGTTTCTGACACAGTGCAAGCTACTGAAATACGCTTACAAAATAAAGCAAACTCTGTATGCAGCAAAAATGTACTTCTCCAGCTAGATTTCATGCTCAGAACTATCAACCCCTTCGCTAAATCATACAAACACATGTATGAAATCGCTCAGTCCAATCCAACAGCATCTGTACGAATGGTTTTCAAGGAAAACCCTAGGCAGGATTTACGATGATACAATGCTTCGACATGTCACACCGATGTTGCAGCGATTTTCGTCGGAGAAGACAGGGAACCGCCTGCCGAAAGTGACATTTGCATCTATACCCATAGGCAAATCCTGTAAACAGATTTCCACGCTCAATATGAATTGCGCTCCTGTGGTTTACCTACTTTTATTCCCTTACGGAGACATTGGCTGGCACAAAGATTTACAACATGTTCCCGATAAAAGAACCGCCAAGCGAATAAGGCTTACTCAATGCCAATTTTACGCGTACAGATTAGCAATGAGGAATACATTTAGTATTTTGCACTCCAGCAGCAAACTGTTCCAACAGTATGTTGTAGATGCTTATGTTAAAACAGAGGGAGTGCGTCTCAACTATCTCAGATTACATCAACAAGATCTGCGCGTGTAACAGTACAAAGGACTTTCAGACGCACTGCAAGCAAGCAAACACTGAAAATAACAACGTATGTGTAGGCAAAATGATCATATTACCATCCACATTTCCAGGAAGTCCAAGATACATGCAACAAAACTACCAGGATGCCATGGCCATAGTACGTAAATTCGAAAAGCCTGATTTATTTATCACTTTCACATGTAATCCTGCTTGGCCGGAAATTCTACATCCACACTGCGTCTTTCAAGAAGTATTTATTTCTTCTTGATTTCTGAATTCCTTTCTCACCGTTTTCCGTTCCTATTCTCACGGGCGTCGGCTAGTGTGTATATATATAGAGAATGTGCTATATGATAGATACATAGATAGAAGTGGAAGATACTATATAATAGAGAAGGATCTATACTATATTAAAACAGAAGTGAAAGACACTATATAACAGACAAGACACTATAAGATAGGTAGAAGGGAAAGCCACTATATAGTGGATGGAGTAGCCATTATATGATAGATAAATAGAATAATAGAGAGAGAATGATCTATACTATATTAAAACAGAAGTGAAAGACACTATATAACAGAGTACTTGGATGAGAGACCATCTAGGAAAAGCTTGGGCTGCTGCTGGAAGAGGTGTTGGTGAGACCATCAGGGGGCGCTTACCCTGTGGTCTGAATGTGGACCCCAAATGTGGTCAGTGTACTGGTGTAAAAATGGCTGTTGCCTCATCAGGATACTACACATTAGTGGTGGTGGTTCTAAGTGGCTCCCCACTCACAGAAGCACTATATAAATGTAAAGAATTATTATCTTTATTTTTATTACATGTCGATTCCAAACAAGGAATAGAAACATCTTAATGATGATCAATAGAATAGGAAGTACCTGAGCCAGACTTCAGACCCTTTGCTGTGGCTCTTGAATACTTGCATCAATTGGATATCTCAGTTTTTTATTTTTAATAAATTTGCGACCATTTCTAAACTCCTGTTGTCGCTTTGTCATTCTGAGGTATGGAGCGTTGCTTGATTAGAAACAAAATGAATTGAAATGGTTTTAACAGAAGGCTGCAACACAACAAAATGTGTAAAAAAAAAAAAAAAAAAAAAAAAGTGAAGGGGTCCGAGTACTTAACCAAAGGCACCGAAGTGTTTAAATGTTGACCATAAATGTTGAACATATCACATGACAGAGATGAGTGGTAAAGAGGGTCTTTACATGGTGGAGGGGGTCTGAAGACTTTGTTGTGAAGCTGCTGAAGGCGCCGCTCAGACTGATTGCTGAGTGACCTCGTGGCTATGTATAAATGAGTGGGCCCTGTAATGGCATGGCTCCCTACCTTGGTCCTGTTAGGGTAGACCCCGACTTCCAGTGACAGGGCATCAGCTTAGGTAGGGTCTGAGAATGTCATGTTATAATTTATGAGGCACAGGGAACCATTTTCAAGTAGGCCATTTATTTATATAGTATGGAGTGTGTCACTTTACACTTAATGTTACAAACAGCTGCACACACTCTGGTGGCCAGCAGCTCGTATTTTACTTGCCATGGTATCGCAATTTGCCCAGAACCACTTCCTCCAGTTTTTTTTTCCTCGGATCATTTCAATTATTTTTCTCCTGTTCCCTTTTAGAGTTTCTTTTTATTCATATTGAGATCAGGATATTTTATATTCATTCCCAGTTTACTGTAATCGAAACGTGGATTTCCTTGTGTCTGGAGGTCCATCACTTGCATAATCATCTTTCCCCAACTGTGTCTCTTTCCCTTTGCTCTTCTTGCTTTCTTAAAGTTGTTTATTTCAGCTGTATGAAGATACGCAGCAGAAAATGACTGCTTTTACTAGTCCTGTGCTTGTTAAACAGTGGGGGGGCTGCCATGGCGTGGGCTGCTCAGTCGTTTCCGTGCATGTCTCAGTGGGCTAACAGTAGTAAGCCTGGTGGATTCTGCCAGGAGGTGATCATTGTGCAGACTGCCAACTGGGTTGATTCTGGGATGCTGCAAACATTTCTGTTTGGCGTGTGGCCTGCAGTAAACATACACATGACAACATTGAAAGAAATCTTTAGTGGAGGTCCGCTCCAATCCCACCTAGGAGTAAAGAGCTATAAGTGGACACAGCAAGTTAAGAGTCTGTCTGAGGAGGAGGAGCGAGCTGTATGGACACAGCTAAACGAGCACCTCGAGCCCACATGGAAGTGGGGAAGGATGAAGAGGAAGAAGAAGGAGCCTGAAAGTATTCTGTCCTCATCACTTTCTGCACCTGGAATTGTATTGGAGGTTTCATTTTAAATGGATCAAATTTTCAATTTTTGCCCATCAATCTACATTCAGTAACTCGTAACGAAGGATGTTTTCAGAAAACTTTGCATATTTATTAAAAATCAACATCTCAAATCACTCATTCATGTAATTATTCAAACCCTTTATCCATTACTCTGTAGGAGCCTCTTTGGCTGTGATTCCAACTTCAAGTCTTTGTGGAAAGTCAGTTTGGTAAATTGATGAAAAATTAACATCTGAAATCTGTCATTCTTAGAACATTTAGAACTCTGTAGACAAGAACAGGCCACTCAGCCCAACAAAGCTAGCCAGTCCTATCCACTTATTTCTTCCAAAAAAACATCAGGTTGAGTTTTGAAAGTCCCTAAAGTCTTACTGTCCACAACACAACTTGGTCGCTTATTCCAAATGTCTATCGTTCTTTGTGTAAAGAAAAACTTCCTAATGTTTGTGCGAAATTTCCCCTTAACAAGTTTCCAGCTGTGTCCCCGTGTTCTTGATGAACTCATTTTAAAGTCACCGTCTTGATCCACTGGAATAATTCACGTCATAATTTTAAACACTTCAATCATGTCACCTCTTAATCTTCTTTTGCTTAAACTGTAAACTTTTCATCTTTCCTCATAACTCATCCGCTGTAGCCCTGAAATCAGCCTAGTTGCTCTTCTCTGGACCTTTTCTAGCGCTGCTTTGTCCTTTTTGTAGTCTGGAGACCAAAACTGTACACAGAACTCCAGATGAGGCCTCACCAGTGTGTTATAAAGGTTGAGCAGAACCTCCTGTGACTTGTATTCAGATCCGTAAGTTTGTAGAAGCCACTTTGGCAGCAATTCCAGCTTTGAGTCTTTGTGGTATGTCTCTAAAACAGGCATGTCCAACTACGGTCCTGGAGGGCCGCAGTGGCTGTATGTTTTCATTCTAACCCTCTTCCTAATCAATGAGTAGTTTTCGTTGCTCATTAACTCCTTTTCCCTTCATTTTAATAGCCCTGTTTTTAAGGATTCAGTGCTCTGAATTGATTTGTTTGTTCATTAAATGGCAGCCAAACAGAAATGAGAGGTGAAACGAGCCAACAGATGACCAGCTAAAGGGGAATGTCAAACTCCAGCCAAGTTCACTCCAACCAGTCCCTTAATGACAAGCCAATTCTTGCTGTTAATTAAAGCCATTACAGTGATCCCTCTCTATATCACACTTCGACTTTCACAGCTTCACTCTATCGCGATTTTTTCTCATACACGCTTACGTCACTACGCATGTGCTTTCTGAGAACTTTTATCTAAGCCCCACGATGGCCCCTAAACCTGCTGCTTTTTCTAAGCCTTCTGACAATAAAACTAAGCGCCAGAGGAAGATGCTTACCATCCAGGAGAAGGTGAAACTCTTGGATATGATCAAAGATGGCAATACCCTACAAAAGCCTCCTCACGCTAGAGGTGGGCGGTATGACCAAAATTCTATATCACGGTATTTTTCTAAATTCTGCCAGTTTCACGGTATTAGACGGTATTTTTTTCCCCATGCATGAGTGGATGTTAACCATATTTTCCACTGCAATTACTGCAGTAGACTGGCTAAGAATAACCTATTAGACTGTTATGAGAATTGTACATCGTACAAAAAGACATTTTAATGTGCACACAAGTATTAATCCAGTGTTGCATGGCCCCATAAAGTGATAGTTTTCAAGGGGGTGGCACTAAAGAGAAGGAATCACATTGCATGACAGATGCAGTCAAAATATAGAACCTTTAATTGAACAAATTTTGCAAAAGCTTAAACTATGATTTTGACAACATATTTTCAACCATCCAAAGAGGCATTTAGACTTAGTAAAATGTCCAGAGGTGTTTGTCAAAAGTTGGATTGCACTGAACACGTCTTAGAAAAGGAATAAATAGTAAATATTTTTTGTAAACCAACTACACTTTCTGTTAATGTTAACAATCTCTCTCCACTGACACGTTAAAGTGACTTTTTAAACAATTTTACCATCATTAAACTGCATAATATTTAAACTAATAAATAATAACAATAAAATACATAATAGTATTACTGATAGTTGCACCATTACTTCAAGGTCTTCAAGCCCAGGTGCATTACACAGTATTCACCAAATTAAAATAAAATAAAACAAGTGCAATCTTGGTGATGACAATGTCATTACATCTTACCAACTGTACCATCATTTAGGCAAACTGCATTAATATGGACCTTGCTTCAAGCTAAGCTATATACATAAATAATAAAAACTGCAACTTGCATTTATAATGCTGTTTGTGGTATAGCCCTACGGAAGCGCATTAGGGCAACTGTGGAAAAAAAAAAAAAATATGGACACGGAAGAAAAAAACAAACTACATGTCGAGAATAAATTCGGCATGTTGACTATGTCAAGATTAAAGTCGACATTTCCATTTTATTCTCAGTTTATTTTATAATTAAAGTAGAATGTTGTAAACTAAACTTCATCCTAAAATCAATGTTTAATTTACTAGATTTTCTCAAACCCCGTCACAAGTTAATGCAGCACATCAAATACTTTGTGTTAATCACCACACGATAAACGTCTTTGTGAAATTAAAACTAGTTATTAACTTAGCCGACGGAGTGTTCAGAACTTTAAAAATATCTTTGTTATACATGTTTAATTATGCCATCCATTCAGAGTTGCGCCCATCTCTGAACGATTCGATAGCACATCGCAGAATGAATACAAGCAAAACATACACTAGCAAGTACAAAAACAAGTACAACTTGGCTTGCAGTATTATCCAGTAGTATAGAAACAGTATTTACACATCTGACCATTTAAAACTAAAGTATCTCCAGGCGACGGATGTGACTCCTTTTTTTCGGCAAAAGTTCTTCTGTTCATCACATGTTCAACTTTACTTTTAGTTCAGTTTCAGAATGCTTTCTGTCCATTTTCACCGCGCAGAATACCTATGCTACCGCCCACTATTTGGTGGTGTAGCAGTGAAAAAAAGCCCTAGTGCAACAAATCTGTGTTTAGCGGTGTAGCAGTGAAAAAGGTCCCCACATAAACAGTTTCCCGCTGCGCCACATTCCGAACGTCGTTTAGGCAATTTAAACCGGTGTTGCGGTATAAGAAAAATCCATGTCATAAAAAATATAAAAAACGGTTTTCAGTATGAACCGGTATACCGCCCAGCACTACCTCACGCATATGAAAAGACAGCGTCAGCAACTGCCTATCAAGATGTTCTTCAGCCACGCACCCAGACACCTACTGCCTACTCCTAGTACTCCTTCAGCGGAAGAAGACAACGACGCACCTGCTGAAGATACTGCACCACCTTGTCACGCTTGGGTCACAGATTTGCACAGAGACACAGGAGGTTGTAGAAAAAAAAGAACTTTATTCAAAGCACTGCAAACAAACATTTGTCTCTTTTGAAAAGTTTAAACGTGCCCCATGACAAGTCAGAGATGACAGTTCCGCTAGGAGCAGAGAATGTCTGAGAGAGAGAGAGAAACAAAACAACCAATTCCAAAGCTGAGAGGCGCTGCACAATACTTTTAAGTAAGCGGAGTACCGCGTGAGAGGTTTATCGCTCGTTATAGCGCAAGTAAGAAGGGTAAGGAGCAATGTGAAGGTAGACTGTCAGCTGTTTCAGGGGTTTTCCCAGGGGCGTCTGTGTCCTCTGAGGGTGCGATCAGCGCTCCAGCTTACAAGCTGAAGACTCTCCTACTGAGCTCTTGCCTTCATAGGTTAGTGGTTGTGTGTAAGAACTGTGTGTGTGTGTGTAATTAAATGTACAGTACAATAATAATAATAATATGATATTTGTAATGTCTAATATGTCTTATTTTCTCTTATTTTGTCTAATATATTGGGTAATACGAGTTTAATGGTGACTAAAGAGTGTTATTTCATGTCTAGAGGGCTCTAATAATGTTAAAAAAATGTATTTAGAAGGACATAAACAGGTTTTCTATACTCTAACTGCGAAAATATTCGATTTATAAATAAAGAATCCTACTTCGCGAAAATTCATTTATCGCGGTAGAGTCTGGAATGGATTAACCGTGATAAACGAGGGTTCACTGTATTGAATATCATGACTTGCTGCTGCTCTCATTCTACAACAACAGACTGTTGATGTTTTGGTGACCTGAGCAGACCAACATGACAGAGACCTTCACCTTTCTTTATTTTCAGGTTAGCTTGTCATGTGGCAGCTTGTTTTGTTTGTCATTATTTTTGGCTGCTTATTAAGGAAAAAGAATCAACTAAGGGGTCTGATTCACATCAATTAAAACTAAGGCAAAATAAGTTAATCAGCAGCAAAAATGGCTTATTAATTAAGAATGACGGTTAGAATTAAAACCTGCAGCCACTGCGGCCCACCAGGACCGGAGTTGGACACTCCTGCTCTACAAGCTTTTGCAAACCTGGATCTAGGCTGTTTATATCCCATTCTTAATTTTAAAAGAATAAAGTCGACATCTTTGTCCATAAGTCTACACTCAGTAAGGTGGTGGTGGTGTAACGATGTGGGAGATATTTTCTTGGCACACTTTGCGCCCCCTTAGTACCAACTGAGGAGGAGGAGAGGAGAGGTTAGGAGCCACAGCCTACCTGAGTATTGTTGCTGACCATGTCCATCCCTTTATGACCGCCATCTTCTGATGGCTACTTCCAGCAGGATAACGCGCCATGTCACAAAGCTCAAATCATCTCATACGTGACCATCAATTCACTGGACTCATATGGCCACACAGTCAACAGATCTCAATGCAGTAGAGCACCTTTGGGATGTGGAGGAACAGGAGATTCCCATCATGGATGTGCAGCCAACAAATCTGCAGCAACTGCATGATGCTATCATGTCAATATGGACCACAATCCCTGAGAAGCGTGTCCAGCACCTTGTTGAATTGATGCCCCTCTCCGGGCTGCATCACCCAAACTGGGTAAAGCCAGGGAGATGTCCATTTTAAAAGGGAAGCACCAGGGACTTGATTTGAAAGGCTAGACTCCTGCTTAGTTTAATGGATTATTTATTTGTTTTTAACCTCCACTTTTGCACCGTTTTTAAGGATTATTTACTGATAATGGATGGGGCTCTGCGCTCTTTTGGACACCTTGTTTTGGATCTGTTTTTAATAAAAGCACGGTCACTTTTACACCTGCCCCTTGCTATTCGTGAGTGTCCTCGTTTGCTGGGCTCATCCCTCGGGCACGTTATTGGAGGTGGTGGGGACTCGGAAGCCTGGTGCCGACCCGCACCGTCACAGAGGCACACCGAGAGAGATGGCAAGTATAAAACCGGACAAGAGGCACCTTGAAAATAAGCAGGTGTTATACAAAGGCGCTTGAGAGAGGGGACGCTGGTGAAGAGACGTTCACACACACACACACACACACACATACACTAATATGGAGGAAAGGCGCTGAAGATATGGTGTCACAAAAGACATAGCAAACATTTTTTTTTTAATTATGCAATTACTTATCTAACATGATACTGTGGCTCTTTCTCCTTAAATTAGGGATCATGTCAAAATAAATAAATATTATTTTAGAGTAAATGATGTAGTAAACTTCATTCAGTATGTCCCTCCGTTTCCGGCTCCCCCTTTGTGAAACGCTTTCAGAAAGCACAAGCTGCCAAGCAGATTCCATACTTGCTGAGACAGCAGGACAGTGCCTCCCGACTCTCCTCTACAGGCTGCCAAATCCCGTCGTATAAAATAAGTTTATCCAGGCCAGGCCGGTAATGACTTCAGCATAACCCAACTGCCTGCAGGTAAAGTATGGATGCAGTAACACATATGGTGGGATTATTAATCATTCTTTTGATTGCTCTGTTGCCTGCTTGATCCTGTTTTTCCTTCTCTTGCCGTGTCCTTGCATATCAACCGTGTGCCTCAGGCATCACAAGTAAAAACGATGTGCCAGTTTTCTTAAGCTGTGAAAACGGCGGTCACTTGACATTTAGGCAACAGTGTCATAGTTTTTATGTGCTTATCCAAATTATGTGTTTAGTAAAGTTGCTTTGTGCCCAAAACGATCATTTCTTGGTTATGTCTATTTGTGATTTCTCATCTTCTTTATAAAGGCAATCCCAAACCGTATTTGACAGGGTTTGTGACTTAATCTCAACTGTGGTCCCATTAATTGCTAATTTTGGGATGCTGTAGTAAAATAATGAATCTGCATTGGCTGTCATCTGTCCTGGGTATGACGTTAAACTGCATCGGACACCATTGGAAGAAGCCGATCCGCGATCCGAGTATGACAGCCATCAGAACGACCAGATCAATAAAAGGTGTACCCACCTACAGAGATCTGGCCAGACCTCAGAGAGTGCCGGAGTTTACACTGCTCCTCCGACAGCAAAGGAAGATTATGATCATCATGTGGGAGAGACCAGATGTTTCGCGGGCGGTCCTCCAACTTGCAGGGAAGTCATGGGGGTTGGTGGCAGGATTGGCGCTCTGGCCACCGTAAAGAAAAACTTCACACAACTCTGAGATGACAGAAAGAACTCCTTATTGCTCTCGATGGGAGTAGCTCTGCTGCAGTCCTACACATCGTGAAGGGGATGGGGGGAAAAGCCCTCGGGAGAGTCAAAACTGTCGGAGAGCCAATGGGGTCAAGCCTGTTGGGAGAACGGAACTGGTGTGGTGCTGTGGCGTCGCCCGCTGCACAGCAGCACTCGGGTCCCAGTTTGAGGCAGCCCATCCAGGTAGGCCCGCGAAACGTCTGGTCTCTCCCACATGATGATCATAATCTTCTTCTGCTGTCGGAGGAGCAGCGTAAACTCCGGCACTACCTGAGGTGCACAGACCTGGGACTGGCCAGATCTCTGTAGGTGGGTACACCTTTTATTGATCTGGTCGCTCTGATGGCTGTCATACTCGGATCGCGGATCGGCTTCTTCCAATGGTGTCCGATGTCACTCTTTCAACGAGCATATTATGAAACTCCCTGTGTGCCTTGTCTGTTGTCTCGGTGTATGTTTTGACAGTAGTGAGTGATGTCTCGGTGAGGGAGACATATTATTCATAGCTTCGCTCAGTGGTTGATGGGTGCCCACGAGGTGACACTCCTCTGGTCATGGGTGACTTCAATGCAACCACTGGCACTGACAGGACTGGCTATGAGGATTGTCTTGGTCCCCATGGGTCTGGTGAAAGTGGTGTCATGTCCATTGACTTCGTAAAAGGTCAGGGGCTGTGGATCGGTGGATCCTGGTTCCAGCACCGTGAGCCGCATTGTTGGACTTGGTACTCGAATACTGGTGGTGTGGTGAAGGAAATCGATCACATCCTCGTGGGCAAACTCTGGAGGCTCCTACAGAACTGCAGGTAATACAGAAGTGCCCAGTTTGTGAATTCTGACCATAGACTTATTGTTGCTACTCTGAAGATCCATCTTGGGTCCAAAAGGCTACCACCTACAAGGAGAATGAGGCTGGACCGGGCCAGACTCCAAGATCAGGCTGTTTATGACAAGCCTGCATGCAGTTTATGTGAGGAACTTGCGGATTTGGGTGTGACTGCCGATCCTAATGTGATGTGGGAGACTTTCCATGACAAGACCCTGAAGGTTGCTGAGGGTTGTAATGGTGTTACTGATATTCCCAGAAGGAGGTGTTTCATCTGACAGGGCACCCTGGATATCATCGAGAGGAGTCGCAGCGCACGGCTCAATGGCAACTCTGGTCTGTACCGGGAACTGAGAAGGACGGCTGTGAGGGCTCTGTTTGTTAGAGGAATCTGTGAGCAAGTGTCACACACGCGTGTTTAGGAGACAACTAAAAGGATTGAGTACATGTAATTCCACGGCGGACCAGGGGGTGGCGGAGTGCACTAATTCTCTCTCTCGATCTCTTCCAGACCATTCTAGGGAAATCCTACCCGGCTCTGGGACAGCCAACGACTTCACTTCCGGTTCCGGTCCTGATGACATCACTTCCCTTACTGGGCATCATCTTGTTGATACTAAGGCAGTTCTGTTTTGGACTCAGTCATGAGAACACGTCTGTCATATTGAATCAGTTTTGCAGCCGGGAAAAATTATACGGGTGGCTGCAGCAAACCTTAGCAATGTCTTAGTGTGTCACTTGTGTAACAAGAATGACCATATCTGTGTTCTAGTGACCCACATCCTGCTTACAAAGCAATTGAA
This sequence comes from Erpetoichthys calabaricus, assembly GCF_900747795.2. Lineage (NCBI taxonomy): Eukaryota > Metazoa > Chordata > Cladistia > Polypteriformes > Polypteridae > Erpetoichthys > Erpetoichthys calabaricus. The sequence continues at coordinate 13,714,531 of NC_041406.2, read as the reverse complement.
GCATTATGCACATCCAAATCTGTTCCTTGGAGAGTCGCAGTCAGGACGGCTGATGGAACGGTCCTTACGTATGACACTGCAGTTGTGACCCACTGGACTGGGTACTTTGAGCAGTTGTTCAAAGCTGATCCTCCGGCTAGGATGTTGGATATCTCTGGGTCCGCAGTTCTTGAAGCTGATCCTCCAATTAGCTGTGAACCCCCCAGTTTCATTGGGATTGCACAGGTGGTGAAACAGCTGAGGTTAGGGAAAGGCTGCAGGAGTCTGTGGTATCCGGGGCGAACTTCTCCAGGCTGGTGGTAAGGCTGTCCTCCTGGTATTGCAAGCAACCGTTGCTTCCATTTGGGAGGCTGGCATCATCCCACCTGACTGGAAAACGGGACTTGTCATCCCTATCTGAAAAGGGAAGGATGATCGCCTGGATTGCAACAACTACAGGGGGATAACACTGCTCTCGGTGCAGAGTACGGTCCTTGCTAGGATCCTCCTCGATAGGATCCATGATCACTTGCTCAGCTACCAGCAACCGGAGCCGTCTGGTTTTACACCTAAGAAGTCTACCATCGACCGCATTCTGGCACTGAGGGTTCTCATGGAGCGCAAACGCAAATATTGGCAGAGTTTCTTTGCAGCCTTTGTCGATTTTCATAAAGCGTTCGACTCAGTTGATCGGGACATCCTGAGGGTTTGCAGGATCCCCTCAAGGTTGCTGGATATCATGGCTGACCTGTACACTGGTACTGTGAGTTTTGTGCAGGGTGAAGGCAGGACCTCTGCGTTTTTCCAGTTGATTCTGGGGTTCATCAGGGGTGTGTTTTGCTCCTACTCTGTTCAATGCTTGTGTGGACAGGGTGTTGGGCAAGGTCATGGGGTCCAGTGGCTGTGGGGTATCTGTCTGTCTGTCTATCTATCATATAGTGCCTTTCATATCTATCTATCTATCTATCTATCTATCTATCTATCTATCTATCTATCTATCTATCTATCTATCTATCTATCTATCTATCTATCTATCTATCTATCTATCTATCTATTGAATGAATCAATTATCTTTGCATTAGATGACTAAGAGTGTGACAGGAAAGAAAGAACTTCTCAGAAAGGTGCAAGCAAATGACAGTAGCGACAGAGTACAATCACTTTAAGTCAGGGCTCATAACATTAAAAGGTATTCAATTAAAGTAACATACCGAAAAAGAAGGAAAACCTGACTCATGTTATTCTTTAAAATGCGACTTTCACTGAAAAGCCATCATAATGGCTGTGGTGCTCATTTTTATAAAAGCCATGAATTAGTTTTTTTCTGTAAAAATGCTAAAGGAAATTCCCTCGGGCCGCAAACCCCCACACGGTGCCCAGATGATTGACTTGGCATGTTTTGTATTCCGCGTCTGTTCTGTTTGTATGGGACGGTGCTAAAACATTATTGAAAAGGCTTTCTCCTCATTTCCTTTATTTCAATGAGTTCCATTCTGTACTTTGGGCTCTTGCTTCCAGATCTTTCTGTTTCCCAGGAGTATTTTTTTTTCTTTTTCTTTGCATCTCCTTTGCAGTGCAGTTTACTTTTGTACTAACAGAATATATGGATAGATTTTTGGTCTGTTTTTTACTTAGATTACTGCAAATGCCTTAATAAACTCCAGTTTGTATTATTGGATTAGATTAAATACAACTTTATTTGTCCCCACTGGGAAATTTGAATTTTTACAGAAGCCCTTTAAATAAGTAAATACATAAATAAGTAGACAAGTAAATAAATCTACACACACACTGTGGTCTGAACACACACCAGAATGTAAGAAAAATAAAAAAAAAAGAACTACTGATTTGGCCGTCATTGTCACAGTCAGGCACTGTACAAATGTATTGCTTTTGTTACAAAGAAGCCCCCATCTTGTTTCCTGGCCCACTTCTGCTACATAATTCATTGGCTGAAAGTCCTCAGAGTTGTTGTGTCAGAAAGAGGATGTGCAGCATTGTTCATAAAGGCACTCAGTTTTGGTTTAATCTTCTCCTCCTCTACAACCTCCAGGGGTGCAGAGTGTGTTCCATAACTTAGCCTGCCCTTTTAATTAGCCTATTCATTCGGTGGTCCTCTGTTCAAGTGATGTTACCAGCCCAGCACACCACAGTGTAGAACAGGGGTGTCGAACTCCGGGCCTGGAGGGCCGCAGTGGCTACAGGTTTTCATTCTAACCCTTTTCCTAATCAGTGAGTAGTTTTTAATGCTAATTAACTAATTTTCCCTTCATTTCAGTAGTCCCGTTTTTAAGGATTCAGTCCTCTGAATTGATTTGTTTCTTCATTAAATGGCAGCCAAACAGAAATGAGACGTGAAATGAGCCAACAGATGACCAACTAAACTGGGGTTTCAAACTCCAACCAATTTCACTCCAACCAGTCTCTTAATGAGAAGCTGATTCTTGCTGTTAATTAGGCCCGTTATTTAATTCAATGGCTTGTTGCTGCTCTCATTCTGCCACAGCAGACATTTCCAAATCTGTTGATTTTTCGTTTTTTTTCTAAGAACACCAACAAAATTTCGATGACCTGAGAGATCAACCTTACTGAGATCTTCACCTTTCATTTTCAGATATTGTGTGATGGGCAAAGGTGACCTGGTCATATGGTGGCTTGTTTGATGTCTTATTATTGTTTGGCTGCTAATTAAGGAAAGACAATTAAGGGGCCTGAGTCAAGTTAATTAAAACTAAAGCAAAAGAAGTTAATTATCAGTAAAAACGGCTCACTAATGAAGAAGATGGTTAGAATGAAATCATGCAGCCACTGCGGCCCTCGAGGACCGGAATTTGACACCTGTGGTGTAGAAAATCGCATTGACCATCAGCAGAGTTGTAGTGAAGGATGTGACTTCCCATATTAAAGGTATGAAGCCTTTTAAGGAAGAGGAGTTTGTTCTGCCCTTTCTTCTGTAGTTCCTCAGTGTTATTAGACCAGTCCAACCTGTCATTGATGTGGACCTCCATGTACTTGTAGGAGTGGACCCACCTCTACATCCATTCCCTGAATAGTGCCTGGACATGGAGGCTCTTTGGTGTAGTGAAAGTCACTAACCAGTTCTTTGATTTTGCAATTCTCTTTATGCAGGGGGGTCTCTCGGTCATCTTTTTGTCGCCTCCAGTTGTTACCGAATGTGGCCGCAAGGGTGTTGACTGGCACCAAAGAAAGAGAGATCATATCACACCTAATTTGGCTAATAGGGGGAGGCAGTTTGATGGCTGAGGTCAAATCGTATTATGTGATATCATCTACTGTTGAATTTTGCTCTGTACTTGTAATATTTCTATTGCACTATTATATCGTATTGAGGATTACTTCTGTTCTGTGTATTGTATTTAACATTTGATAAGGTGCCACATGAGAGGTTGGGCATCAAATTAAAAGAAGTGGCAGTTCAGGGTGTGGTGTGTAAATGAGTGCAGAATTGGCTCAGACACAGGAAGAAGAGGGTGATGGTGTGAGGAACCTCATCAGAATTGGCTGATGTTAAGAGTGGTGACCAGCAGGGGGCAATGCAAGGGCCGCTGCTCTTTTTAATATATAGAAATGATTTAGATAGGAATATAAGTAACAAGCTGGTTAAGTTTGCAGATGATACCAAGATAGGTGGATTAGAAGATTATTTGGAATCTGTTATATCATTACAGAAGGGCTTGGATAGCAGACAGGATTGGGCAGATTTGTGGCTGATGAAATTTTACACATAGGAAGTGAAAATGTTAGGTTTGAATACACAATGGGCGGTCGGAAAATGAAGAGTACACCTTATGAGAAGGATTTAGAAGTCATAGTGGACTCTAAGCTATCGACTTCCTGACAGCGTTCAGAAGCCATTAAGAAGGCTAACACAATGTCAGGTTATATAGCGCCTTGATGTGTGGAGTACAAGTCACAGGAGGTTCTGCTCAGGCTTTATAACACACTGGTGAGGCCGTATCTGGAGTCCTGTGTGCAGTTTTGGCCTCCAGCCTACAAAAAGGACATAGCAGCACTAGAAAAAGTCCAGAGAAGAGCAACGAGGCTGATTCAGGGCTACAGGGGATGAGTTATGAGGAAAGATGAAAAGAGCTGAGCCTTTACAATTTAAGCAAAAGAAGATTAAGAGGTGACATGATTGAAGTGTTTAAAATTATGAAGGGAATTAGTACAGTGGATCGAGACGGTAACTTTAAAATGAGTTCATCAATAATACGAGGACACAGTTGGAAACTTGTGAAGGGTAAATTTCGCACAAACATTAGGAACTTTTTCTTTACACAAAGAACGATAGACACCTGGAATAAGCGACCAAGTAGTGTGGTAGACAGTAAGGCTTTAGGGACTTTTAAAACTCGACTTGATGTGTTTTTGGAAGAAATAAGTGGATAGGACTGGCGAGCTTTGTTGGGCTGAATGGCCTGTTCTCGTCTCGTCTTTTTGACACCCGCTGCATACCCAACCTACCTGGAAAGGGGGTGGTAGGGGTGGGGCTGTCAAAAGGCAGGGCCTAATAAAGCCCATTGCGGCACTTCTTGTGTGATTTTGGGCTATACACAAATAAAGTGTATTGTATTTTATTTGGCTTCCCTGCATTGGCTTCCAGTACAGTATGGGGTGAATCTGAAGATTTTCTTATTTGTGTATAAGGGGTATCCTTCAATAAGGGCGCGCACAAAAAGGCGAGCTTCAAAAGGGCGACCTCAATTGAGCACAGCGAATAAAGGCGTTCGTAGATAATTTAGATAAAATCTACTATTATTATCTATCTATTATTATCTAATAAATTTTCTGTAATAATTTTGTTGCGTTTGCCTTTATTCGCTGCGCCCAATTGAGGTCGCCCTTTTGAAGCTCGCCTTTTTGTGTGCGCCCTTATTGAATAGAACCGTGTATAAGGCACTGCACGGGTCTGCTCCTTCATATATTGCTGAGCTTCTTACCTCATATCTACCAGTCAGGGCTTTCAGGTCCTCAGATCAGTTATTAGTGTGCGCCCCGCAGCCACGTCACAAGCTAACAGGTGACCGTGCTTTCACAGCAGTGGACCCAAAGGCTTTGGAACACTTTGGAAATTAGAGCTGCTCCCTCAAGATATAGTGTTAAATCTAAACTGAGAACATATTTTCATTCACTGGCTTTTGGGTCAATGTAAGGGTGTATTCTGATAATGCTTATGTACTAATGCTGTATAGAGTTTTTAGTTATTTACTTACTTGTTTGTATTTATATTATTTTCTAATTTTTAGCTTCTGTGAACTGTATTTTTATTGGGCATTTGCTTTTTTTTATTGTAAAGCACTTTGGTCAACTTGTACTTGTGTTAAATGTGTCATGTAAATAAGATTGTGGGTTCATATCCCACTACTGACACTGTGTGACCTTAAGCAAGTCACATGACCTGCCTGTACTCCAATTGGAAAACCAACAAAAAATACAACCAATCGTATCAAAAATGTTGTAAGTCGCCTCGGATAAAGGCGACAGCCAAATAAGTAAATGTGATGCAATGTAATATAATATCCATATTACTAACCGAAGGTTGTAAACCGGATGTCACGGACGCAGGCACACAGTCATGGACACAGCGCACATCGAAGCGCACGCGCACTGCAACGAGCCCGCATGGATAAACACAATGAACGCAGGCGCCTGCAATGCGCTTCTGAAACACCACAAGCAAAGGAGTCACGGCTCCAAAAAGAAAGAACTCAACTAACGGAAATACAAAACCGAGCCCATAACTAACGACACAGCCACAGAAAAAAGAAAAACGAGAGGATTCAGCACCCCGCCCCAGAGTCATACCCGAGACAAGACCAGATGGATAAAAACAATAAACGAACGCTCCGTATTAAAAGTAAGTGCAATTATAATTCCTAACAGTAAACGACATGTAGCTAACGGAGTCACGGCTCCAAAAAGAAACAGCTCAACTAACGGAAATACAAAAACGAGCCCGCATGGATAAAAACAATGAACGCAGGCGCCTACAACGTGCTTCTGAAACACCACAAGCAAAGGAGTCACTGCTCAAAAAAGAAATACGCAGACAATTGGCATTACTTTGAGAAACTAAATTTGGTACACAACATGCGGTGTACAGATTCAGAATATACCAATTGGTTGTTGCAACTAGGGGATGGAAACCTTACCAATGCGTATGAACTTCACCCAGATATTATTCAAATCCCTCACGCCTTTATTTGCGACGACTTAGTAACAGAGGTGTTTGCTGAAGCGATCTCATTAGACCAGATACCACTTTTAACGCACCGGTCTATATTATGTCCAAAAAATATTGACGTTGATCAGATAAATAACCAAGTGATTGCATTGCTTCCTGGAGAAAGCCGCCTGTTTCTAAGTACTGACAATGTTGATTCTGAAGACGAAACTGAGCATCTTAATTTCCCATTAGAATATTTAAACACTATTAACCCGGCCGGATTACCACAACACAATCTTAACCTTAAAGTAGGAACAATAGTCACAGACCATGGACAAAGTAGGCATTTACCTCTCTGAGCCTGTATTTGGACATGGACAATTTTATGTGGCCTTTTCAAGAGTTTGGCATTCATGTGACGTTAAAGTAAAGGTTTTAAGTACTCCATACCAAGGAAACCTCATTCAAGGACAGGACAACATCTTTACTACAAATGTTGTGTATAAAGAAATATTTGATTAACTATTTGTAATCTACCATTTTATGACTTCTTTAGTTCCTATGTACTTCATTTACACCTTTACACTCAAATACAGTATATTTCTTACATATAAGTGCAGCAACTCAAGGACATTTTGTACCTAAATGACATAACAATTACAATTCTATTTTAATTTAAATATATTGATTAATATAAATACAGATATATGTATTTAATTAAATCCATACCTTCCCAAAACCCTCCCATCCTCCATCGTTTGTCATCCCTCCAACGATTAAATGGAACACAGAGTGATTGCCATTCATTCATTTGCGATTCGTTAGAGAATCGGGGGTTTACTGGTAAAAACTGACTTGGCTTAACTGACATATTGACTACTCGATAGACAAGCATCAAGGATTTGAGTAGTGAGAAAAAGCGCTATATAAATGCAAAGAATTATGCTTTTACAGGAAGCTACTGTAGTCATCTAAAAAGAGGAGTGACATGTGTCCTCTTTGGCTGGTTGAATGCCAGATGTGGCACTGCATTTGGAGTCATCTGCAGCGGCTTGGTGGCACATGCCAGTATTGCTGATGACATTGTGATCTGTAGGGAGCAGGTTGAGGAGACCCTGGAGAGGAGGAGATCTGCTCTAGAGAGGAGAGGAATGAAAGTCAGTAGGACCACCAAGACAGAATACATGTGTATGAATGAGAGGGAGGTCAGTGGAATGGAGAGTATGCAGGGAGTAGAGCTGGTGAAGGTGGAGGAGTTTAAATACTTGGGATCAACAGTACAGAGTAATGGGGATTGTGGAAGAGGAGTCAAGAAGAGAGTGCAGGCAGGGTGGAGTGGGTGGAGAAGAGTGACAGGAGTGATTTGTGACAGACGAGTATCAGCAAGAGTGAAAGATAAGGTCTACAGGACGGTAGTGAGACCAGCTATGTTATATGGGCTGGAGACAGTGGCACAGGAGACAGAGCTGGAGGTGGCAGAGTTAAAGATGCTAAGATTTGCATTGGGTGTGACAAGGATGGACAGGATTAGAAATGAGGACATTAGAGGGTCAGCTCAAGTTGGACAGTTGGGTGACAAAGTCAGAGAGGCGAGATTGCATTGGTTTGGACTTGTGTAGAGGAAAGATGCTGGGTATATTGAGAGAAGGATGCTAAGGATAGAGCTGCCAGGTAAGAGGAAAAGAGGAAGGCCTATTGTATGTGGTGAGTGATGACATGCAGGTGATGGGTATAACAGAGCAAGATGATAAGGACAGGAAGATATGGAAAAAGATGATATGCTGTGGCAACCCCTAACGGGAGCAGCCGAGAATTGAAGAAGAAGAAGAAAATTAGACCAAAATGTGGACCAGGAGTGGCATGTTCTACCAGATACGTTCTGATCTTGCGGATATGATATAGAGTGAATCTACAAGGCCGAATGACAGTAGCAGTATGGGCAATGATGGGTAGCTGGTCATCGATCACCAATTCAAGACTGCTCACAGACTTGGTAGGTGTTAACGATAATCAGCCGAGCTGATCGGAGATGGAGTGGTGCATAGACAGATGAGCTGGGATTAACCAGAAAGGCCATCTTTGCCTGGTTGCAAGCAGGAGCCAAATGTCAAGTAAGAGTGGACATACTTGATGGGTAGGATGAAGTTTTCAAAATAAAAGTTTGTCATGAATACTCTGAAGCTTTCACAGTTTATGCTACGTGCAATAGGAGAAATATACTATTTAAACAGAATTGACAGGATACACTGCAAGAAGAGTTAAGCCGTTTTCCCAAAACACAGACCAAGACCAAGAGCAGCCAGCCGAAGGGTATGTTGATACACGCTGTAGTGTCAAGTTCACGCGCTCAGATTTTATTCTTAAATGCATGCCGTCAAAACCCCCCAAATGTGGCTGTCTGGCGCACAGCGATCACGGCTGCCTGCCGTTCAAGAGCACTGGGTTCACTTCCTGGTCCATCAGTTTTCATTTCACATTCTGCATTTTTAATGTCATTTTCAGGACGGCACATTTTCCTCATTCCACGGCTCTCAGCTTTTAGTGTTCATTTCCTGCCTTCACTTTCTCTTCTTTCCACCTTCTCACTTTCTATTCTTCGTTTTCACTCTTGGCATTTTTAATCTCCTTTTCAGGCTGACGCCGATCTCACCTAAAAAGAATGCAGTGACAGTCGCCTTCCTATTTTAATTACTTGCTGTTTGGCTCGCCTCACCTACCCATTAATAGTATCGTTTATGCCTGCAATACGTCATTTTATTGGAATATCGAGTAGTCCTGCTATATCCGAGCAAGCAACATCTCAGTAAACTACTGCTTTGGGTTTCGGCTTGAAGATGCAATACACTTCAGCAGACGGTTCTTCGGATTCATAAGCTGAGTGCTGAATTGCAGGCCACCCTTCTCGTTAAATGGGAACAACATTTGAATTACCTGAACGATTCGCACCATCACCACTTCAGATATATATCTATCTATACATATCTGTAGTACTAGGGTGATGTACCATGTTAGCCATTATGAATGTAGAGAAAAGCCAAACAAAATGACACCTTTTATTGGCTAACTAAAAAGATTACAATATGCAAGCTTTCGAGGCAACTCAGGCCCCTTCTTCAGATAGATAGATAGATAGATAGATAGATACTTTATTAATCCCAATGGGAAATTCACATTCTTCAGCAGCAGCATACTGATACAATAAATAATATTAAGTTAAAGAATGATAATAATACAGGTGAAAAAAAAAAAAAAAAAAACAGACAATAACTTTGTATAATGTTAAATGTTAACGTTTACCCCCCCTGGTGGAATTAAAGAGTCGCATAGTTTGGGGGAGGAACGATCTCCTCAGTCTGTCAGTGGAGCAGGACAGTGACAGCAGTCTGTCGCTGAAGCTGCTCTTCTGTCTGGAGATGACATTATTTAGTGGATGCAGTGGATTCTCCATAATTGATAGGAGCCTGCTGAGCGCCCTTCGCTCTGCCACAGATGTTAAACTGTCCAGCTCCATGCCAACAATAGAGCCTGCCTTCCTCACCAGTTTGTCCAGGCGTGAGGCGTCTTTCCTCTTAATGCTGCCTCCCCAGCACACCACTGCGTAGAAGAGGGCGCTCGCCACAACTGTTTGATAGAACATCTGCAGCATCTTATTGCAGATGTTGAAGGAAGCCAGCCTTCTAAGGAAGTATAACCGGCTTTGTGCTTTCTTGCACAGCGCATCAGTATTGGCAGTCCAGTCTAATTTATCATCCAGCTGCACTCCCAGATATTTATAGGTCTGCACCATCTGCACACAGTCACCTTTGATGATCACTGGGTCTATGAGGGGTCTGGGCCTCCTAAAATCCACCACCAGCTCCTTGGTTTTGCTGGTGTTCAGGTGTAGGTGGTTTGAGTCGGACCATTTAACAAAGTCATTGATTAGGTCCCTATACTCCCCTCCAGCCCATTCCTGATACAGCCCACGATAGCAGTGTCATCAGCGAACTTTTGCACATGGCAGGACTCCGAGTTGTATTGGAAGTCCGATGTATATAGGCTGAACAGGACCGGAGAAAGTACAGTCCCTTGTGGCGCTCCTGTGTTGCTGACCACAATGTCAGACGTGCAGTTCCCAAGACGCACATACTGAGGTCTGTCTTTAAGATAGTCCACGATCCATGCCACTAGGTATGAATCTAATCCCATCTCTGTCAGCTTGTCCCTAAGGAGCAGAGGTTGGATTGTGTTGAAGGCGCTAGAGAAGTCTAGAAACATAATTCTTACAGCACCACTGCCTCTGTCCAAATGGGAGAGGGATCGGTGTAGCATATAGATGATGGCATCTTCCGCTCCCACCTTCTCCTGATATGCAAACTGCAGAGGGTCAAGGGCGTGTTGAACCTGTGGCCTCAGGTGGTGAAGCAGCAGCCTCTCCATGGTCTTCATCACATGTGATGTCAGAGCAACAGGCCGAAAGTCATTCAGCTCACTAGGACGTGATACCTTTGGGACTGGGGTGATACAAGATGTTTTCCAAAGCCTCGGGACTCTCCCCTGTTCCAGGCTCAGGTTGAAGATGCGCTGTAGAGGACCCCCCAGCTCCGATGCACAGACCTTCAGCAGTCGTGGCGATACTCCATCTGGACCCGCTGCTTTGCTGGCACGAAGTCTCCTCAGCTCTCTGCTCACTTGCGCTGTTGTTATTATGGGTGGGGATGTTTTTCCTATGCTGGTATCAGCAGAAGGATGTGTGGAGGGTGCAGTACTCCGAGGTGAGAGTGAGAGTGGGTTAGGGTGGTCAAACCTGTTAAAAAAGTTGTTCATTTGGTTTGCTCTCTTCACGTCTCTCAATGGTGGTACCCCCGCTTCGAGCTGCAGCCAGTGATGATCTTCATCCCATCCCACACTTCCTTCATGCTGTTATTCTGCAACTTCTGCTCCAGCTTTCTCTGTACTGCTCCTTCGCCGCCCTGAGTTGGACTCGGAGTTCCTTCTGCACGCGCTTGAGCTCATGCTGATCACCGTCTTTAAAAGCCCTTTTCTTCTGATTCAAAAGGCCCTTGATGTCACTTGTAATCCATGGCTTGTTGTTAGCATAGCAGCGTACTGTTCTTACTGGAACTACAATGTCCATACAGAAGTTGATGTAGTCAGTAGTGCAGTCAACAACTTCCTCAATGTTCTCATTATGAGATCCCTGCAGGATATCCCAGTCTGTAGTTCCAAAAAGTTCTCTCAGAGTATTCTCAGCCTCCGGGGTCCACTTCCTGAATGATCGTGTGGTTGTAGGTAGGACTCTAACTTTTGGTTTATAGTGAGGCTGAAGCTGAACCAGGTTATGATCTCCTTTCCCAAGCGCAGGCAGCGGGGTGGCACTGTATGCGTCTTTAACGTTTGCATACAGTAAATCAATAGTCTTATTTCCCCGGGTGTTACAGTCCACATACTGGGAAAATGCAGGCAATGTTTTGTCCAGCGTCACATGGTTAAAGTCTCCAGCGATTAGCACAAGCGCCTCAGGGTGCTGCGTTTGTAACTTAGCAACAGCAGAATGGATGATGTCACTCGCTAGCTCCACGTCTGCCCGAGGAGGAATATACACGATGACAACAATGACATGTCCAAACTCTCTGGGCAAATAGTAGGGACGTAAACTTACGGCCAACAGTTCGATATCCCTGCAGCAAGTGGAGATTTTGATGTTAACATGTCCAGAGTGACACCACCGTGTATTAACATAGAGAGCGAGTCCTCCTCCTTTGTGCTTACCACAGGCACTTGCATCTCTGTCCGCTCTAACTGTGCTAAACCCGGATAGCTCCACGTTGACATCTGGAATGGTGTTATTTAGCCACGTTTCGCAGAAACACAACAAACTGCATTCTCTGTAGGTCCTTACATTTTTCACCAGCGCAGCCAGTTCGTCGATCTTATTTGAGATTGAGTTTACATTCCCCAGAATCACAGAAGGCACCGAAGGCTTGAAACGCCACTTTCTCGCAAGCCGCTTCATTTTTAGCTTAGTGCCGGCTCTGCTGCCACGATACCGCCTTCTTACCTCGTCAGGTAAATATGGAACCACACCAGCACTGGCATTTGTTCTCAGCGCCCGAAGTTGAGTACTTGAATAGGCGAGTCTCGGCGTGTTAAAATCCATGCCCACGTTGTAAAAGTAAGTGTGTCCAGGGAACGAATCAACATAAAATAAAGTGGTAGGAGTGATCAATAAATAAAAATAGAAAAATAAAAGTAGAAAAGTACACATACATATACAGTCATACACGGAGCTGCTGAAAAGGCTGCCACTCACGGCGGCGCCGGATGCAATTCATTACAATTCATTACATCTTGCCTGAAGAAGGGGCCTGAGTTTCCTCGAAAGCTTGCATATTGTAATCTTTTTAGTTAGCCAATAAAAGGTGTCATTTTGCTTGGCTTTTCTCTATCTCTACATATAAAAGGCAAAGCCGTCACGGACTCCTCACTAATTCTCCCACTTTCCATATAGGTGGGAAGCTGAAATTTCGCATGCTCATTCCTTGCAGTGTACTTACAAAAGTTAGGTATGTTTCATGTCCTATTGCAACAGCCAAGGGGGGGAAACGGGTGTACCCCCTAAACTGTATATATAGATAGGGGAAACCCCTCCTCACTATTTCTGCCCCTTCCAATATACGTAGGAAGCCCAAATTTCTCATGCTCATCGTTTACACTGCACTTAAAAACGTCAAGTATGTTTCATTTCGCACTGTGCCCCGTAACGAACTTTTGAAAATAACGTCTTCTTTTTGGCGGTTCTCAACATTATGTCGTAAGGAACTTTCGGAACTGACCTCTCCTTTTGGCGGTTTTATTTCTTATTTCCGTTAACAGACGATTTATTTCACGGCAGAGACGCACAAGGGTCACTCCCGTTCCCCCTTTCTTTTTCCGCTGTCTGCACACCTACCACGTGGTTGGCTCCCTGCCTATATACATTAACGACATCCCGCGCTCATGTGCCTCCTCACTCGCTTCTTTACTTTCCTCAGCTGTTCGTCGTGCTCACTGCTCCCTTCTTCTTTACTCCACCGCTTCAAGCCTGTTATTGTTCGTATTACAGTTAACATCCTGCTTTTTATCTTTTTTTTCAGATGGTACAAGGAAAAGTTTGAGGATTATCCCAAAACAAGAAAAGCCCTGTTGCCTTTTGTGTTCTGATTTAAGGAGTTTCAGTTGTTCTTCCTTGCCATCCATGGAGCCCCACATGCGCATCTGCGGTTGGCCTATTAATTTGTGGGAATAGGAGCTTCTCTGTAAGTGAATGAATCTCTGCTGACTTTCAAACAGACGAATCTGGTAAACTGTCTAGTGCGTTGTATTATTTTTATTTTTATGGAATTTATTAAAAGCATATAACATTCCATACAATCAAGTCAAAATTAACAAAATTAAAATCAAATCAACCCCAACCCACTGTTGTATTATATAACTGGGTGTTTAATTGCCATATTTTACACTTACCATCTCGTTTTAAATTTAATAGGCCATGTTGTCATCAATCCCATAGGACTTCTTAATTGAAGGGTGCGTAACATTGACCTTTGCTTCCATAAAGTTCTTCCTGGCACTGACACAAACACTGACAGTTGAACATGGAGCAAACGTCACAGTTCTCATATTCTGAGATGTTCATGTGGTCTCTGCAGAGGAGCGTGAACTCTGACTGACTGAGCGGCGTTCATTTTGAAATCTGTGACTAATGCAATTACAGAATACTGAGGCTGATGTCGTTGCTTTAATAAGATACAACACATTGTTCATAACAAATATGTATAAAAATGTCCATTATCGGTGAAATGCAAAATCTTTCACAGTGTATTGCTAGTTCTGTTACATTATAAGAGTATATAAAGTTTTGGAAAAGGATAAAATAAATTTACCTTTTACAAATAGTGTTTGTGATTCTTAATAGTGTGCCTTCCAGTTATCCTCCTTCTGGTGGAGCGTTTGCTATATTTTGGGACATATTGCGTAAGGAATTTGGGTGTGATTATGGATGTCGATTTTACAATGGACAAATTAGTTCGGTGATAAAGTCAAGCTTTCTCCAAATAAGACTTTTATCCAAAGTAAAGCCCTTTTTATCATTTGATGATTTTGAGAAAGTTATACATGCTTTTATCTCATGACATCTCAATTAGTGTAACGCCCTGTATTCAGGGGTCAGCCAGACTTCCCTGTCCCGCCTTCAGCCTGATACAGCACGTGGCAGTACTTCTGTTAACATGCACTAAGAAGCGTGACCATGTCACCCCAAAACTCGCATCCCTCCATTGGCCTCCAATACCGTTTAGGATAAAAGTCAAGGTTCTCATCCTTACTTTTAAAGCTATAAAAGGAATGGCCCCCATCTACCTTAGGTCTGGTCAACTTTGGGATTCCTGCACTGGTACAGTGTGTTGCCGCACCCACCATATGACGAAACAGCTTGGGATACTGGTTGGCAACCCCCAAGGCAGACATGTGGTCCGGTCAAAAAGTGACCCTCTATCTGCCGCAGCCAGGTGTTACGTGGGCATCCCCTTGGCCTGGTCCAGCGACTCTGGTTCTCAACAATGAGCTGGATCACCCTCAGGGAATCGTGCCACATGGCTGTAGTGCTGTAACTGATGCTCCCTCACAATGTAGGTAACTCCATTGAGCAACACAAATTCAAAACAGCGGTACCCAAGGATTCTCCGAAGAGAGACAAAGGAGCCCAGTCTTCATCTCAGGTCAATGCATAGCGTCCATTTCTCACAAAACGATAAGCCCCAGGACTCTAAAAGACTTGGACCTTCATCCTAGATATCAGGAGTGCCACATACCCCTGTCCAGTGACCTCATGACCCCCCATGCCCTCCCAATCCATCTACAGACTTCATAGGAGGAGTCACCAGAGTCGTGAATGTCACTGCCGAGGTAAGTAAACCTCTCGACGAGGTCGACACTCTCTCCGCAGACAGACACACTGCTGATGGCTGTGCCCAGGAGGTCATTAGTTTTTATCTGAGTGTGTCTACCTTAACCTCCTGATTATTCCGTACACCCCAGCAAGGTCTCTCAGGTGTGCTGATCTGTTTTTGTTGACTGCTTGAAAGGCTAAGCCAAAACAGACAGGAGACTGGGCCTTCTCTGTCCTGCCTCCAAAACTGTGGAATGTTCAGATGGCCCCCTCACTGCCTGTTTTTAACTCATGTTTTAAAAGTTACTTTTATTCCCAGGCTTTTAACTCAGTCTGAGAGCTGTTTGTTTATCCTTTTATCCTGATTTTACAATGGTTTGTAATTTGTTTTGTATTATTGTTGTTTCAATTCATACTTTTTTGTGTTACCTGGTTTTTATAGCACTTTGGACTCGGCTCCTGTTGTTTTAAAGTGCTTTATAAATAAACGTGAAATCTCTAATTATTTTGCCAACTTCTCATTTTTGGAGCCTGCTAGGCCGGAAAGCCTGCAGCTAGCAGTTTTGAGGATTGCTGGATTTTGGGGTATGTCTCCTTGGGTAAGCTAGTTAAGTTAAGGCCCTGAGTTGACGTTCCTTTTAGGAGGCCTCACACCCATTTTATTGTGTGTAGAACTCCTAATCACGACATAAGGAAGCAAAGGAGGACAAGAGTTGTATGACTAAATCACGCCAGGGCCCATCCAAGTGAATCTCACCAGCTAAGTAAGAAATCATTGGAATACCATAGAGCAGGGGATGGCAACCTACAGCAGGCACGTGGAACGATTTTCAATGACACTCTGATTGAATTGAAGTATGGTAAAAAATTATATTTTAATTACAGCACACATGTTCATGCCCTCACCTACATTTTGCGTATGCAACTCACATGTAAATTGAATCCATGTATTCAGTGCAGGCTGTGTTACGTTAAAACAGACCTCGTTATATTTTAATCACAGCGCATGTGTTCGCACTCCGTGTCCCCACCTACGTTTTGAACATGTGACTCGCAGTAAAGGGAAACCATGTGTTCAGTGCAGGCTGTGTTACGTTAAAACAAACCTCTCGTTATTATTAAGTAACTAGGGGGCTCTGCCCCTTGCTCGCTTCGGTTGCCAACCCCCCGTGCAGGCCCTACATACTTGTCATTTCCCAGATCTGCCGCTTGCGAGGAATCGTGCTGTGCATTTGGATAAACACGAATATCAACTCTGCCTTTGATATCTACGTCTTTTGAAACTATTATCACCGACAGTTCGTCACATATTGCTTTATTATATACTAGACAAAGAGCCCATTTTGACAACGTAAGATGAAACGGGCACGAGTGGAATAGTAATAAGTATAAGCACCACAAACCTGATATAGGTGTATTGAATGAATGCGTAATTAGGCCTCGAGCTGTAGTTGAAATCGCCTTTCAGGACTCTAGAGCTTTAATTGAAGTCGCCTTTCTCTTTGAATTTTCGCGGCCATAAATCCACTGCCTGCCGCGATGTCGGTCTCTTAAGGTTTTTCGGGCAGCTACGCAGAAGGTGACTGCGCATTCGGCTTCAGACGGACGTGAGTGAGTGAGGAGACTGGTGAATTATGTATTAAGATGCTAGTGTGATCTTTCAGATTCATATAGAAATCCAAGAAAACTTCTTTGTCCATGTTTTGCAGATAAATTTAGTGTAAAGTGCGATACTTTTGGACGTATGGCTTTGTATCCATTATTGGCTGTAGGATTTGTAATATGTCTGATCGTTTTAACTCTTTTGATTCTATGTTGCATCGCTTCGCCGTGATCATAAATATAAACCTGACCGAATTGTGGTTTCTTTGAAATTGCGTGAATGTGTAGCTTTAATTGTTGTGGGACCACAGATTCTCATAGCGTATGGTCCTGAATCGTCGAAATCTACATTTTCAGCATTAAATGATGCGAACGCGAACAGATTATTGTAGACTAGCAAAATACCCGTGCTTCGCAGCGGAGAAGTAGTGTGTTAAAGAGGTTATGTAAACATATATGGTGTGAAAAACTATTTGCCCCCTTCCTGATTTCTTATTCTTTTGCATGTTTGTCACACAAAATGTTTCTGATCATCAAAAACATTTAACCATTAGTCAAATATAACACAAGTAAACACAAAATGCAGTTTGTAAATGGTGGTTTTTATTATTTAGGGAGAAAAAAAATCCAAAAAAAAAACCACTGTACATATACATATCAACATATGCACATATCTACATATACATATATATACATATATATATATATATATATATATATATATATATATGAACATATATACACACATACATAAACACACACATATACATATATACATACAGTATACACATACATACATAGTGCGTTGTAACACGGGCTGTGATTGTTACATGGGAGGGAGACGACAAATCACAGCTTCCCGCTTTCTAATCGGGCCTGTGATTGGTGCTTTGACGGATGCCCAGATCCCACTGTATGTCCCCTTAGGAGAGGCGTTAGGCGAGTGTAATTGAATAGCGGTGCTGCAAGTTTAGCTTTACACCTGTTTTTAAGGCTTATTGACTGAAAGGGGCTTTCATGAAAAAGTTAGGGCTTTGCTACAGGATATACCCTCCACAAGTTAAGGAAGTAAAAATAAAGGTATATATTTCTGTTTTATTTAAACCTTTTAAGTTTGTATGTGGGCGGCATGGTGGCGCAGTGAAAGGTGCCAGTTAGGAGACCCGGGTTCGCTTCCCTGCGTGGAGTTTGAATGTTCTCCCCGTGTCTGTCTGGGTTTCCTTCGGGTACTCCGGTTTCCTCCCACAGTCCAAAGACATGCAGGTTAGGTGCATTGGCGATTCTAAATTGTCCCTGGTGTGTGGGTGTGTGTGGGTGTGTGCGCCCTGCGGTGGGCTGGCACCTTGCCCGGGGTTTGTTTCCTGCCTTGTGCCCTGTGTTGCAAGGGATTGGCTCCTGTATTTAGGATATAGCGGGTTGGATAATGGATGGATGGACATTTGTATGCATAGCCCCATTTGCCCATTTTCGTTTTTTTTCTTTCTTCAGTAATATTTCAGCAAACCCGGAGCTTGTCAGTTCAAATCCTGGTACTGACACCACTTTGTGACCCTGAGGAAGTCACTTCACCTGCCTGCGCTGCAAAAAACAAAAGTAATGTAACAAATTGTACCTCAGATGTTGCAAGTTGCTGGAATAAAGGCATAAGTCAAATAGATAAATATGTATTATACACATAGGAACTATTCATTTATTTTCAGTTAAGTCATCTGCAGCAAACCTTTATAAATGAGGGTTTCTCCTTTTTAGATAGTGCAAACTGTTTCTTCTTCATTGAGGTTTTCTCTTGGAGAGCTTTTTTCATTTCATTGAAAATTAAAGCAGCAGCTGCCAAAACATGTAGCTTTCTTATTAATTTTTCAACATTGTGTAAAATAACTTTATAAAGTAACATAAAAGGTTTAAATACTGGTTATCCTTTTACACTAAAATATTACTAAAGAGATACAAAAAAAGTAAAATGCATATGTTGTTTTTCTTTAAGGAGATTAAATATTACTGAAGAAAGAAAAAAAAAAACTAAAACAGCCAAATGGGGCTATGCATACAAACTTAAAAGGTTTAAATAAAACAGAAATACAGTCATCCCTCACCTATCGCGGGGGTTACGTTCCAGAGCCCCCCGCGATAAGTGAAAATCCGTGAAGTACCTACCTATATTTATTTTATTATTTATATATATTTTAAGGCTTTATAAACCCTTCCCACACTCTTATAAACCTTTCTGTCTCTCTTTTTAACCTTTCCCACACTCTTATAAACACTTCCTATGCTCTTAAACACTTTCTACACTCTTAACAACGCAGAGCAACACTACACGCAGCGATCAGATGTTGATGTGTCTGCCACTCGCTTTGTGAAGAGGGGGGCAGGTGAACGCACATTAAGTAGAGGTGGACTTTGTGCTGCTTCTGCCAAAATGCCTGCTTGTCGCTTTGCGCGTTCTGAAGGAGGAGGAGGAGTGTGTGTGTGTGGGTGTGTGAGGGCTGAACGCACGTTCGCTCAAACCTCCCTCTCCGAGGCGCAGTACGCTCCTGCCACTTCGCGTTGTAAAGGTGATGGGGGGGGAAGCGGGCTTGCTGAATGCACGCAAAGGAGAATTGGACTTTGTGCTGCTTGTCGCTCTGCGTGTCAATAAGCCTGTACAGCAGCTGTTTTCCTGTCTCACTGCCTTGTCTTGCATGAACTTAAAATGTTTTATAATAGAGAGGTGTTACTTATATCCTTAGTCCAACATCCACATATCATATGTGTTAACAATGTGTGTTTTATAAGTTTACATGTGTTTAAAGCGTGTGGGATGGGTATTTTAAGGCTTAAACTATAAAAATGTTTATTTATATGGTCTTTCTATATCGCGGATTTTGACCTGTCACTGATGGGTCTAGAACTAACTTCAGCGATAGGCGTTTCACGTGATTACGTAGGAGGCGTGATGACGCGATACGCGACTCTGCCCCCGTCCATTACAGTATATGGACAAAAAATAGGTTCCAGTTATGACCATTACGCTTTGAATTTCAAAATGAAACCTGCCTAACTTTTGTAAGTAAGCTGTAAGGAATGAGCCTGCCAAATTTCAGCCTTCCACCTACACGGGAAGTTGGAGAATTAGTGATGAGTCAGTCAGTCAGTCAGTCAGTGAGGGCTTTGCCTTTTATTAGTATAGATTTAGATATTTTGCCTGTAGTGGTTGTGAATTTCACTTTCACCAAATAACAAATCTTTTAATTCTTGTGGATACTATGGAAGATAAAAATGTATATATTCGTATAAATAGCATATTGGCATAAATAGCCATAAAAGTAATTAATAGCTTCTGAAGCATTAGATTTAACATAAATTAGAATGTCAAGCAAATAAGATTGGTCAAGCAAATGGTTAACTAAAAAATCAGTCATATTGTATTTTCTAGTAAAAAAGGAAAATTACCAGTATTAAGAAAGGTAGGATAGAACAGGAAAAGAATGACGTGCAGAAACTACCCGCGGATGGGATAAGGAGGAATGAGAACACCTGTGTTCAAGGCTAGGAAGCTGAGGAACGATACCACTGACTTAATATAGAAAAAATGGTTCTGGTAGGCACGAAAAAGCCAGCTGGAACAGTGAGTCAGCAGAAACAGCAAAAGTAAGATGATGTAATGTATGGAAAGTAAAATGAGTGTATTCATGTATTAGCATAAATAAATATAGACAAATATATAAGCACTAGCCATGTGCGCCCAACTACGTTGCGCGTGTTAAAGTTGTCTGTGAAGGGCTCCCTGTTTAAACGCGGCTGCCAGTCGTGAACTGGGCCCTTCGTCGCACAGCATTATGATTTTTTATAAGGGAAACAAAATTACAAAAGAAAACCCTTGGACATTGATTCGATAGGAACGGCCTACTCGGAATCACTGTCCGAATAGTAATTATGTGGCGGTGTAGGAGCATTTCTGCTTCTCTCAGTTCACAGTCCGTCTCGTTTTCACGACGCTGTCGTTTCCTCTCACGATCTCTTCTCAACCTTTCTCCAATCTCGCAGGTTGCTTTCTGGCAATCCAAAGAGTAAGGCAATATACACAGAGCAATGGTTATAAAAGGGGGGCACATAGGTATCCAGGCTCTTTAAAGCATAAATAGGGATCACTTCACTGACATGTGAGCAAGCCACGGAACAACTGTGAGACGCGCAGCACTCGCCGGCTACAATGTAACAATAATAATTTCTGGAACGTGCTGTTACGTTGTCATTCATTTTACCCACTGTCTTTCTTTCATTCATATGTTACGTAGGCACGTACCTTTTATGTTCGGCAATCTCATTCTCTAACCAGGCCTCAGGAGCTAACCAGCGTAACACTGTCCACCACCCCTTTCGTTATTCCAGCACATTGTTGACATCCGTGAGTAACAACAACGTACTAAACTGGAAGGTGGTCTACACATGCGTGGAATTCGCGGACAAACAAAAATCAAGATCAAAATGAAGATTATATATAAAGATTAGTTAATTTAAAGCACAATAATTTGTTTAGTTTGAATGTCTGTGTTTTGAGGTGTGACTGGAGTACTACAGTCTTCAGTAGTATAAGCCTGGAGGAGATTCTTAATGCAATGCCTATGTTTTAGCTGTCTCTCTACTGCCATCTAGTGCTTCTTCTTCTAATTAATTCGCGGACAAACAAAGATCAAGATCCAAATGAAGATTATATATAGAGATTAACCTTAGTGTAGATACTAATGCAAGTCAGGACTGCCAAGTAAATGATTAAATAAAAGCACATGCCATATTTCTTTTTAATTAAAGCTTAGCTTTAAGCCACCATTATAAAATTAGTTTGAAAGGCCTAGGAAAGGAAATGACACAAGAGTGCCCAAATATGGAAAAAGGAAAACATCTGCCCAGCCTTAGACCAATCAAAAATAAGCAAAACAGAAACTAGAGATGAACAATGGACAGTAAAAACAGGTGCAGAATTAGCTAATTGAACAAGGTCAGAGTGATAAGAAATGATATATACGTTTTGGGTTCTGAAATATTTGGGCCTCAGCTCAATTTGGCCGTATTGGGTTGGGTCTGTGTTATTATTATTGCTATTTTATTGCAATAAAACTATAAACTCTGTTTGCCTATCCTGAGTCTCCTAATAGCCTTCATTTCAGGTAAAAAGCCTTCTGGTGACAATTTTTCGCCACGACAATACACCTCTTCATTGGGAGGCAACACTACTTTTTCCTGATGGCAACACTAATTAGACGATCTACAAGTCTCCGACTTAAACTTTAAAGCCGAACAATATCTACATACTTCTGTCATATCACCTACGTCTATATATTCAATCTCTTTTCGGTGTTCCGTTATTTCACCGAGGTAATAATTTCCGTTTGTTTGCGCTAATGCGATCTTAACTATCAGTTTTTTGAGACTTTTGAATTTTAGTACTTTCAAAATCTCTGACCTGCTGTGCATGTGTATCACGCCAACGTTTTTGAACTCTTCACGACGTTCTACTTTGTCTTCTACTCTTTGTCTTTTATTTCCGCCCCCGCTTGGACCTGCTAGGTTTTCAATTCCACTTGGTCCGCGGCTGATTATAACTTTCCTTATTTTCTGAATTTGCACATAGATTATTATTGTTCTTTTATTAATTCTTTTCTCTCCAAAGCTTTTGAGCCTCTTTTCAACGCGCTGCCCTTTCTTCTTTGCTTAGTCGTTGACGTTTCATCTAGAACGTGTAAAATCATTGTCCAGAGAAGGGCTACATCGAAGGAAATGAATAGATTGTTTTAAAATGAGGAAAACGTAAAAATTTATAAGAGCTGAGAGCACAGGAACTGTGTCTGACAATAGCATTCACACGAATGAGAGGTGAGTGGACCGTGGGCCTGGTTAAATCTCATTTCTTGGCACAAAGTCTCATCACACAAGACTTGAAATTATCACTCTGAAAAAGCCTTGTCTCGTCCCTGGATTTTTGTTATATAACAGAGAGATATACTGCCCTAAAATGACTCATAAAAGACCAAATTTGATGTTTGTTCTTTTCAAGACTCTTGGACGAATGAATGTGGATTTGTACAACAAAAGGATCCTGCTGTGTGTGTGCGTTATGCTGCGAAAGTGTCGTGTGCTGTACGTCAAGTGTACAAAGACATTCTCAATCTAAACATCAGTCCACATTTAAAAAATCTGATGAGAAAAGAAAAACAATAAAAAGGGCTGTTTCCGGCATTAAGACTACTTATTTTAGTCTGCTGCTAGTGGTGTCTGTGATATTTTCTTGGCACACTCTGGGCCCCTTAGTACCAACTGAGCATCATTTAAATGCCACAGCCTAGCTGAATAAGGTTGCTGACCATGTTCATCCATTTATGCCCATTATCTTCTGACGGCTCCTTCCAGCAGGATATCTAACGCTCCATGTCACAAAGCTCAGATCATCTCAGACATGACAAGGGGTTCACTGAACTCCAGTGGCCTCCACAGTCACCAGATCTCAATCCAGTAGAGCACCTTTGGGATGTCCTGGAACAGGAGATTCACATCATGGATGTGCAGGCCAACAAATCTGCACCAACTGCGTGATGCTATCATGTCAATATGGACCACAATCCCTGAGGAAGGTTTCCAACACCTTGTTGAATTAATGCCGTGAAGAATTACGGCAGGTCTGAAGGCCAAAGGGGGTCCAACCCGGAAATAGCGAGGTATACCTAATAAAGTGGCCGGTGAGCGTATAGCCCTTCTACACTATTCAGTAGGTTTTACAGGGTAGCCATGTTCCACCTCCCTCCGCTTGTCTAAAATACAATTTCCTGTTATTAAGAACTGCCATTAGCTGACGCTGGAAACTTGTCATGTACAGCCAGCAGTTTGCAGCTTTTATTACCTCTAATAATAAAGCGGAGTCATTTGGTTCCTGAAGCGAGCTCATTTTCTGAGCGTTTGCAGTTTTCAGCTTCTCATGAATATGGGTTCGCTTTTGTGCCGAGGCTCTCAGCCATGTAATATGCATTGTATATTTGTACTGAATTGGATTAACATACATTAGAACGGCCCAAAGCATCGGCATCTTTCTTGCTTCCCTGAAATATCATGTGGCGAAAATATTTAGGATTCATAAGCACTCTTTGGCTTTTTATTTCTTTTTTCCTCCTCGAGTGGTTTAAATGCTCGGTGTTTGGTGCTACCAACTACTAATCCCATGACTAGGTCCCAAATCCACGCTCTGATCCAGTCACTATCTCCTCATGTTTGCTTGAATTTTCCGTAAGAAAAAGTTCAGATTTCAGGCCTATGTCCTAAAGATGTGCGCGTCAGGTTAATTGTGTAACGGATGGCCGGGACGTCCAAAAGATGGAAGGATGGGGGAAGGCAGCTACTTTAGGTCACTGCCTCCCCCAAAAGGCTAGATGGCAGCTCTCCCGGTTCACAGCGGTGCCCTGGATTTCCACAGGGAGGACACCATGGGACTTGGAGTTCAATATCTTAATCTTGTAGGGTGCCGCCAAGGGGTTGCTGTGGCGGAGACATGTGGCGTGATGTCTCCGCCTAACCCAGATGGTGGAAGAAGCAGAAGCACTTCCGGGTTGGTCAATATAAAAGGACTGGACCGACCTCCGAGCGAGGAGCCAGAGTCGGGAGGTGGAGGACAAAGCTTGTGAGGAGAAGCAAGTGGAGTGGAGGTGGAAAAGGACGGTGTGTTATTGTTTGGTGCTTGGGTACTGTGCTGGGAAGTGGGGAGCAAAAGAAAACACTTCCCCACTGAAAAATGAAACCGTGTGCCGTGTTGAACTTGTGTCTCAGCCTGTCTGTGTCAGGGTTTGGGGGAGCGGTACACCCCCTTGGAGGTCCACAGTTTGCAATTCTGACCAGGCTCTGTGTGGCCTTTTGAGTGTGGTTACCCTATGACAGGGGTCTCCAACATGTCGCTCGCGACCCCTTTCCAAGTAGCTCGCCAAAGGGTTAATTAATCCTAAATAAATTTGAAAACTGTATTAGTCACATTAGGGGTGGGTGATCTTTCCAAACAATCATATCACGATCCTCTTAACACAAAATCACAATCCATAATCTGAATTGCAATCTCTCTTTTCAATGTGGCACACACTTAAGCGAATATCCGGACACAGACTCATCAAGACCTAAGTCACTCTTTATTTTAAATATCAAACAAAGTTGAATTCAATTGCTCTCTCATTCTCTAGCTAAGCAGAGTTAAGGAACGCGGCAGAAAGCTGGTGAGTGAGTGAAGAAGGCCCCTTCCCTCTGCCCGTTGCGTGGATCTCGGATTGGCGCAAATAAATCGGTACCGCAAGCAAAATGAGACAAGTCGCAAAATCAACTGGAATGTTGAAGCAATTATAGAAAAAAATCCGATCGAAATCCGTCAAGTAGTTCTCTCGTGGAAAGTGGACAGACAGACATTGGATTTTATATACAGTCAAAGTAAAAAGTATGTGAAGCCCTATTAATTCTCTATATTTACGGTTGTGCTTGAAAGTTTGTGAACCCTTTAGAATTTTCTATATTTCTGCATAAATATGACCTAAAACATCATCAGATTTTCACTCAAGTCCTAAAAGTAGATAAAGAGAAACCAGTTAAATAAATGAGACAAAAATATTATACTTGGTCATTTATTTATTAAGGAAAATGATCGAATATTACATACAGTGGTGTGAAAAACTATTTGCCCCCTTCCTGATTTCTTATTCTTTTGCATGTTTGTCACACAAAATGTTTCTGATCATCAAACACATTTAACCATTAGTCAAATATAACACAAGTAAACACAAAATGCAGTTTTTAAATGATGGTGTTTATTATTTAGGGAGAAAAAAAATCCAAACCTACATGGCCCTGTGTGAAAAAGTAATTGCCCCCTTGTTAAAAAATAACCTAACTGTGGTGTATCACACCTGAGTTCAATTTCCGTAGCCACCCCCAGGCCTGATCACACCTGTTTCAATCAAGAAATCACTTAAATGGGAGCTGCCTGACACAGAGAAGTAGACCAAAAGCACCTCAAAAGCTAGACATCATGCCAAGATCCAAAGAAATTCAGGAACAAATGAGAACTGAAGTAATTGAGATCTATCAGTCTGGTAAAGGTTATAAAGCCATTTCTAAAGCTTTGGGACTCCAGCGAACCACAGTGAGAGCCATTATCCACAAATGGCAAAAACATGGAACAGTGGTGAACCTTCCCAGGAGTGGCCGGCTGACCAAAATTACCCCAAGAGCGCAGAGACGACTCATCCGAGAGGTCACAAAAGACCCCAGGACAACGTCTAAAGAACTGCAGGCCTCACTTGCCTCAATTAAGGTCAGTGTTCACGACTCCACCATAAGAAAGAGACTGGGCAAAAACGGCCTGCATGGCAGATTTCCAAGACGCAAACCACTGTTAAGCAAAAAGAACATTAGGGCTCGTCTCAATTTTGCTAAGAAACATCTCAATGATTGCCAAGACTTTTGGGAAAATACCTTGTGGACTGATGAGTCAAAAGTTGAACTTTTTGGAAGGCAAATGTCCCGTTACATCTGGCTTAAAAGGAACACAGCATTTCAGAAAAAGAACATCATACTAACAGTAAAATATGGTGGTGGTAGTGTGATGGTCTGGGGTTGTTTTGCTGCTTCAGGACCTGGAAGGCTTGCTGTGATAGATGGAACCATGAATTCTACTGTCTACCAAAAAAATCCTGAAGGAGAATGTCCGGCCATCTGTTCGTCAACTCAAGCTGAAGCGATCTTGGGTGCTGCAACAGGACAATGACCCAAAACACACCAGCAAATCCACCTCTGAATGGCTGAAGAAAAACAAAATGAAGACTTTGGAGTGGCCTAGTCAAAGTCCTGACCTGAATCCAATTGAGATGCTATGGCATGACCTTAAAAAGGCGGTTCCTGCTAGAAAACCCTCAAATAAAGCTGAATTACAACAATTTTGCAAAGATGAGTGGGCCAAAATTCCTCCAGAGCGCTGTAAAAGACTCATTGCAAGTTATCGCAAACGCTTGATTGCAGTTATTGCTGCTAAGGGTGGCCCAACCAGTTATTAGGTTCAGGGGGCAATTACTTTTTCACACAGGGCCATGTAGGTTTGGATTTTTTTTTCTCCCTAAATAATAAAAACCACCATTTACAAACTGCATTTTGTGTTTACTTGTGTTATATTTGACTAATGGTTAAATGTGTTTGATGATCAGAAACATTTTGTGTGACAAACATGCAAAAGAATAAGAAATCAGGAAGGGGGCAAATAGTTTTTCACACCACTGTATTTGTGGGTGGCAAAAGTATGTGAAGCTCTAGGATTAGCAGTTAGTTTGAAGGTGAAATTCGAGTCCGGTGTTTTCAATCAATGAGATGACAATCAGGTGTGAGTGGGCACCCAGTGTTATTTAAAGAACAGGATCTATCAAAGTCTGCTCTTCACAACACATGTTTGTGGAAGTGTATCATGGCATGAACAAAGGAGATTTCTGAGGACCTCACAAAAAGAGTTGTTGATGCTCATCAGGCTGGAAAAGGTTACAAAACCATCTCTAAAGAGTTTAGACTCCACCAATCCACAGTCAGATTGTGTACAAATGGAGGAAATTCAAGACCATTGTTACCCTCCCCAGGAGTGGTCGACCAACAAAGATCACTCCAAGAGTGAGGCGTGTAATAGTCGGCCAGGTCACAAAGAACCCCAGGGTTACTTCTAAGCAACTGAAGGCCTCTCTCACATTGGCTAATGTTCATGTTCATGAGTCCACCATCAGGAGAACACTCACCAACAGTGGTGTGCATGGCAGGGTTGCAAGGAGAAAGCCACTGCTCTCCAAAAAAAAAACATTGCTGCTCGTCTGCAGTTTGCTAAAGATCACATGGACAAACCAGAAGGCTATTGGAAGAATGTTTTGTGGACGGATGAGACCAAAATAGAACTTTTTCATTTAAATGAAAAACGTTATGTTTGGAGAAAGGAAAACACTGCATTCCAGCATAAGAACCTTATCCCATCTGTGAAACATGGTGGTGGTAGTATCATGGTTTGGGCCTGTTTTGCTGCATCTGGGCCAGGACAGCTTGTCTTCATTGATTGGAACAATGAATTCTGAATTATATCAGAATTCCAAAGGAAAATGTCAGGACATCTGTCCATGAACTGAATCTCAAGAGAAGGTGGGTCATGTAGCAAGACAACGACGCTAAGCACACAAGTCGTTCTACCAAAGAATGGTTAAAGAAGAATAAAGTGAATGTTTTGGAATGGCCAAGTCAAAGTCCTGACCTTAATCCAATCGAAATGTTGTGGAAGGACCTGAAGCGAGCAGTTAATGTGAGGAAACCCACCAACATCCCAGAGTTGAAGCTGTTCTGTACGGAGGAATGGGCTCAAATTCCTCCAAGCCAGTGTGCAGGACTGATCAACAGTCACCGAAAATGTTTAGTTGCAGTTATTACTGCAAAGGGGGGTCACACCAGATACTAAAAGCAAAGGTTCACATACTTTTGCCACTCACAAATATGTAATATTCGATCATTTTCCTTAATAAATAAATGACCAAGTATAATATTTTTGTCTCATTTGTTTAACTGGTTTCTCTTTATCTACTTTTAGGACTTGAGTGAAAATCTGTTGATGTTTTAGGTCATATTTATATAGAAATATAGAAAATTCTAAAGGGCTCACAAACTTTCTATACAACTGTATGTCTAAATCCCATATCAAACATGGTCGTATCTTCATGTCAGTCACAATAATGAACAAACAACGTCTCCTATAACTAAAGATTTTCAGAGAATTTTTGACCATATTGAATAAATTGTTCAAACTGTGAAACTGAAATCTGGAAAAAGTAAGTGAACCCTAAGCTAATGACTTTTTAAAAAAGCTCATTGCAGTCCAAATTTCGCACACCTGGAGTCCATTTAATGAAACGAGTTCAGAGGTGTAGTGGCCCAAATTGACTTTGATTGATCACAAACACTATAAAGTTTGAGTTTGAGCTTTGGACAAGAAGTATATCCAGATGGGAATCACATCTCACACTAAAGAGCTGTCTGAAGAGCTACGATCAAGAATTGTTAATCTACATACGGCTGAAAGGGTTACAAAGTCATCTCTAAGATTTGAGATATTCATCAGTCTACTGTTAGGCAAGTTGTCTATAAATGGAGACAATTTGGTATTGTGGCTTCTCTGCCTAGAAGTGGGCGCCCTGCCAAGATGACCCCAAGAGCACAACACAGAGTCAGCAATGAGGTAAAGAAGAACCCTAGAGTGACAGCAAAGGACTTGAAGAAGTTATTAGAACTGGCTAACATCTCTGTTCATGAGTCAACTATACACAAAATACTGAACAAGAAAGGAGTCCATGGCAGGACACCAAGAAGGAAGCCACTGCTATCAAAAAAGAACATTGCTGAATGCCTGAAGTTTGCGAAACAACACTTGAACACTCCACAACAGTACTAAGAAAATGTTTTGTGGAGTGATGAAACCAAAATTGAACTATTTGGAAGGAACAAGCAGAACTTCATTTGGCGTAAAAAGGGCACAGCATATCAACATCAAAACATCATCCCTATAGTAAAGTATGGTGGAAGGAACATCATGATTTGGGCCTGCTTTGCTGCTTTAGGGCCTGGACAGCTTGCCATCATTGAGGGGAAAATGAATTCACAAGTTTATCGACAAATTCTCCAGGGTAATGTGAGGGTGTCTGTCCATCAACTTAAGCTCAGAAGAGGCTGGGTGATGCAACAGGACAACAACCCCAAACATCGCAGCAAATCCACAGCACAATGGCTTCAGAAGAACAAACTCGGCCTTTTGGAGTGGCCCAGTTAGAGCTCAGATCTCAATCCTATTGAGATGCTGTGGAATGACTTGAAGAGAGAGAGCCAAACACAGAAGACAAGCAAAGAATATGGAAGAGTTAAGGCAGTTCTGCAGGGAAGATTGGGCTCAAACGATGTGCTGGTCTGATCTGCCGTTACAGGAAGCGCCTGGCTGAGGTCATGAAAGAGTAGAATTTGTTGTGTGTCATTGGCTTAAGCTCATTGTGTATATCAGTACCTGTGACTTAGAACAAGATCAGATCACTTTTTATGATCAATTCATGCAGTAAACCAGATCATTCCAAAGGGTTCACATACTTTTTACTTTGAATGTATTATATATTAGTAAACCTTCAAACTAATGTGCAGTTAAAGGCTCAACAGCATTTGTGGAGCTTAGTAAATCCAGCTAACTAGAAGAATCTTCACCAAGCAGCTCTGCAAATGACTGCTTTGTTTGGGTCTCCATACCTCTGTGAGTCTGACATACAATACAATACAATACAATTTATTTTTGTTTAGCCCAAAATCACACAGGAAGTGCCGCAATGGACTTTAACAGGCCCTGCCTCTTGACAGCCCCCCAGCCTTGACTATCTAAGAAGACGAGGAAAAACTCCCAAAAAAACCCTTGCAGGGAAAAATGGAAGAAACCTTGGGAATGGCAGTTCAAAAAGAGACCCCTTTCCAGGTAGGTTGGGCGTTAAGTGGGTGTCAAAAGCAGGGGGGTCAATGCAATATAATACAATACACAGAACAGAACAAATCCTCAATACAGTATACAAATAAAAATTTTAGAAGTATGGAGCAGAATTTAACAGTAAATGATATCACATAAGAAGATCTGGATATATTTAAGAGTCCTGGAGACCTCATCCATCAAGCTGCCTCCCCCATTTGGCCATTCCACGGCTGAAACAGCGCTGGGCCAGCCAATCCGATGAAAGGACTCCTCCTTCCCATGATTCCTGTGATCCTCCATCAAGGATGACTTTACCTTAGACAGGCAAAACAGCTTGACTGGTGGGCCGTTACACCAAGTGCCACATTTGAGTACCGAGAAGAGAAAAAGAATAGGTGAGGGTTAGTATCCAATTCTAACTATCATGTTACTTATGTCTTAGCGCTAATGACTAACAACAGAGATGCAGTCTGTACAGTTAATCAGCAGCTCTAGTCAGGGTGTGCTAAACTGAAGTAGTGAGTCTTCAGTCAGGATTTGAAAGCTGAGACCGAAGGGGCATCTCTTCTAGTAGCAGGCAGACCATTCCACAGTTTAGGGGCCCTGTAACTAAAAGCTCGACCTCCCACTGTTATTTTATTAATCCTTGGAATCATAAGCAGACCAGCATCTTGAGATCTTAATGTGCGCTCTGGTTTGTAAGTTGTGATAAGTTCAGACAAGTAAGCCAGACCTTGGCCATTTAAGGCTTTATATGTTAAAAGGAGGATTTTGAAATCTTCCCTAAACTTAACCGGGAGCCAGTGTAGGGATTTAAGAACTGGAGTGATGTGTTCGTATTTTATTGTTCTTGTAATAATTCTTACAGCCGCATTTTGGATTAACTGGAGGCTGTATAGA
The DNA here is from genome assembly GCF_900747795.2 of Erpetoichthys calabaricus. Lineage (NCBI taxonomy): Eukaryota > Metazoa > Chordata > Cladistia > Polypteriformes > Polypteridae > Erpetoichthys > Erpetoichthys calabaricus. Next base: position 13,683,448 of record NC_041406.2, on the reverse strand, counting down.
GAACAGTTTGAACATCCAGTGAACACCAGTAGTCAATCCTACTAGAGATAAATGCATGAATTAATTTCTCAGAATCTTGTTTATTTAGAAAGCTCCTTAATTTCCTAACATTTTTAAGATGGAAGAAACATGATTTGGACAACTTTGTAATATGCACTTTAAATGACATGCTAGAGTCAAAGATAACTCCTAGATTGCGGGCTGATTCAGTATAATTAATGGGGATTCCAACTGAGTTAAATGATGACAATGTCATGAAATCAAAGTTCAGAACATTTAAATGACTCCAGAAGAGTGAACCTGAGTGGCTCCACTCCACCATACACCTCAATGCCAGTCATCAGTCATGCGACTGGACATGTGAATAAAGTGAAACAGTGACATGGAACAAAATGACAAATGAATAAGTCATATCTCTCTGTTTGTAATTGCATTGTTGTGTTTTGACAGCATTCATGTTTTAATTCAATAGTGTGAGATACACTAGAAAATGCATACAGACATACAAAATGCACTTGCAGGTGAACTAAATATTTTTTGTGATGTTTTATGAAATTATGAGCAGTGTAACATGCTGTAACAACACGTGCAAATAGGAGTCAACTAAAGGGCCTGAATAATGGCAATTCCACATCCGATCAGGGGGCAGTGCGGTGCACTAACTGTCTCTCTTGATCCCTTGCAGACCATTCTTGGGAAATCCCACAGGGTTCCAGCGCCTCTAATGATGTCACTTCCAGTTCCGCCTCTGTCTACATCACTTCCTGCACTGGCCTTTAAAGCCGCCATTTTGTCTTTCTTCGACAGTTCTCTTTTGGACTCAGTCGAGTGAACAACTCTCTAACCTTTAAAATACCTTTTTGCAGCTAAAGGACATTATACGGGTGGCTGCCCCAAACCTTTATTATGTCCAAGTGTCATTCTTGTCACAATGCATTTGAAATAAATGGCATGTCACCCTCCATCTAAAGGAGCGGATAATGAAGAGCCACAGGAGATGCAGACTTCATGACGAGTGACGGTTCCTGATGCTGCGCCTACCGTCTGAGGGATCAGAGGTCACGGATGTTCGGCTTAGGATTGCGCCATTGACCTTTTACGCACTGAAATTCCTGCAGATTCCTTGAATTGTTTTATGGTTTTATGCTGGGAGAAATATGCAAATCCCTTCCAATCTTTCTGTAGGGATCATTGTTTTTAAACATCTGAATCGATTATTTTCTCACAAATTGGTTGACAAACTGCACATCCTCTGCCCATCTTTGCCTTTCATGGATACCAAATCATGATTACAATCTTATTGTTATTTCATTATCTGACCTCATTACTCGCCCTCGTGTTCCCATCCCAACTTTTTTTTTGGAATGTGTTGCGGGCCTGAAATGCAGGAATGGATCTTGTGAGTGCTGCGCTAGACCCGTTCCTGGGCCGGGATGCCATAACGGAAGGACAACATGGAAGGAGGCATAATAATCAGGCTGGGATGGGACTGAAGCAAATGGATAATATGGGGAGGTCGGTGCAGTTCCTCCTCCAGTCTAATAGATGGCAGCACTCCGCTGGACGTGGACGCCTACAGGGATTATATGGGAGTTGTAGTCCTGAGGGACAATCCTGTCGGGGTCCTTGGGTGCTGTCAGAGGGCTGCTGCAAGGAGAGGGACTCCCTGTTTCCGGTGGCAACCTGTCTGACCTGGAAGTGCTTCCCTTCAGGCTATACTCCCGAGTCTGACATCAAAGCGAGCCGTCCAGCCCTTACCAAGGAGTCAGAGTCGGGAGGGAGGGAGACAAAGCTCATCCAGAGGTGTAGAATAGAATAGAATGCCTTTTATTGTCACTATACACATGTACAATGAGATTAAAAGCAGCTCCTTCAGTGCAGACATATGTGTAGAACACAACAAGTAAATAAACAAATGGTGCAAAAAGTTTCAAAAACGTTCTGCGACACTATATACATATGGAAAGAATAATAACTATTGCACTATTGGGTTATTGAACATAACTTAAATATTGCTCAATAATGATGATCATGTTTAGTGAGTAGTGGATGTTGGACCCTGAGAGTAATGATATTGTACAGTATACAGATATTACACAGTTATTATCAGTACCATTTAGATACTGGATATTGCACAGTTGATGGATAGAAGGAAGTCCAGGGGTTGGTGGGGTTAGACTGTGTAGTCAGTGCATGTGTGAGTTTAGAATGGTTATGGCTTTTTTTTTTTTCCAGTCGATCTATGTTCCTACACTCACCTATGGTCATGAGCTATGGGTAGTGACCGAAAGAACGAGATCGCGAATACAAGCGGCTGAAATGAGTTTTCTCCGCAGGGTGTCTGGGATTTCCCTTAAAGATAGGGTGAGAAGCTCAGTCATCCGGGAGGGGCTCAGAGTAGAGCCGCTGCTCCTCCGCATTGAGAGGAGTCAGATGAGGTGGCTCGGGCATCTAATCAGGATGCCTCCTGGACGCCTCCCTGGTGAGGTGTTCTGGGCAAGTCCAACCAGGAGGAGGCCCAGGGGAAGACCCAGGACACGCTGGAGGGACTATGTCTCTCGGCTGGCCTGGGAACGCCTTGGGATTCCCCCGGAAGAGCTAGAAGAAGTGGCCGGGGAGAGGGAAGTCTGAGCATCTCTGCTCAAGCTGCTGCCCCCGCGACCTGACCTCGGATAAGCGGAAGAGAATGGATGAATGGATATGGCTTTTGGGAAAAACTGTTCTTGAGTTTGTTTGTCCTTGTTGTGATGCACCTGTAGCACCTCCCTGAGGCCAGCAGGTCAAACAGATCAGAGCCAGGGTGGCAGCTGTCCTTGATGATGTTTTTTGCTCTGCTGAGGCAGCGGGAGGTGTAAATGTTCATCAGGGAGGGAAGAGGGCAGCCGATGATCTTCTGTGCTGCCTTTACTACTCTCTGAAGCCTCTCCCTGTCTGCCATGGTGCAGCTGCCATACCATACTGTGATACAGTATGTCAACAGGCTCTCGATGGACGAGCGGTAGAAGGTCAGTAGCAGGCTGGAGTCCAGGTTGTGCTTTCTGAGGACCCTCAGGAAGGGTAACCGCTGCTGAGCCTTCTTGATGACTGCTGTGATGTTGTCTGTCCAGGAGATGTCAGTGGAGATAAGGACGCCAAGAAACCGGAAGGTATGGATCCTCTCCACACACTCGCCGTTGATGTAAAGGGGGTGCTAAGTTGGTGCTGTGCCTCCTGAAGTCGACAGTGATCTCCTTGGTTTTCCTGGTGTTCAGAGCCAGATTGTTCTTTGAACACCAGGCTGCCAACTTCAGGACCTCCTCTCTGTAAGCTGCCTCGTCTCCCTTTGAGATGAGTCCGACCACTGTGGTGTCGTCAGCAAACTTGACGATGAGGTTATTGTTGTGGGCCGGACTGCAGTCGTGGGTGTAGAGACAGTACAGGAGGGGTCTCAGCACACAGCCTTGTGGGGTACCGGTGTTCAGTGTGCGAATGGAGGAGTGGTGGGGTCCGAGTCTCACAGTCTGGAGCCGGTTGGTAAGAAAGTCTTTTATCCAGACACATGTGAGAGGGGGGAGGCCAAGAGTAACCAGTTTGGTGATGAGAATGTCAGGAATGATTTTATTAAAAGCTGAGCTGTAATCCACACAGAGCATCCGGACGTAGCTCTGCTGTTGCTCTAGATGGCTCAGCACAGAGTGGAGAGCTACGGCGATGATGTCTTCTGTGGATCTGTTCGTGCGATATGCGAATTGGTAGGGATCGAAGTCTTGGGGGAGATAGTCCTTGATGTGCTGGAGAACCAGTCTCTCGAAGCACTTCATGTTTACCAGAGTGAGGGCCACAGGGCTGGTGATGGGAGACTTCTTCGGCACTGGAATGATTGTGGCTGATTTTAGGTAGGACGGAATGACTGCCTGGGCTAGGGAGAGGTTGAAGATTTTGGTGAAGATAAAGGTGAGCCGGTGGGCACACGCTGTGAGCACCCTGCCAGGCACTCCATCTGGGCCGGCAGCCTTCTTGGGGTTCACGGCCAGGAGCACCCGTCTGACATCGTGCCCCTTTACAGTGAGTGGAGTAGTGCAGGAACCCGGTGAGGGTGGGAGCAGGTACTGTGCTTTGTGTACCACAGGGGTGGGCAGTGTCAGTTCTGGAGGACCGCAGTGGCTGCAGGTTTTTGTTTCTTAATGAGAAGTCAATTATTGCTGATGAAGAACTTATTACTCAAGTGACATTTCGATGCTTTGTTTTAGTGGTCTCGCTTGTCATTTTTCCCCTCCCTTATTTAATTATTTCAATCTTAAACAACTGCATTCAGTGTTTTAATGGCTCCTTATTAGCAATAAGATGTAAATGACAAAAGCAGTCAGCAGTTGTCCATCTACCGTATATACTCGCGTAGTAGTCGGGTTTTGAAACCTGAAAAATCGATCATAAAATCAGACCCCCACTTATACACCCGTTTAAAAATACGACACTTCAATTTTTTTCACATCTTCTTGCCTCCTCTAATCTCACACCAGTTTCTCAGACACATTGAATTTTGCTGCAGCAGCTCAGTTACCAATTTCTTTTGCTACTTCAACGACTTTTCATTTAAAATCAGCTTCATATTCTCTTCTGATCGAACGCTCCATTGTAGATAAGGGATACTCTTACGATAAAGGTGTATGAGTGAGGGTGTGAGATACAAAAAACACACAACAGTGCAGACGTCACTTTGGAATAGTTCGGGTATTACCGTGGGGGCACGTAGGCACAATACATAGAAAAAAAAGGCCGTGTGCTCGGTGGTTACTCTCTCAGGTGGGCGTTTGCACATCGTAATCTCTTGGACCAATTAGTGGGAGTTTTCCGCATTCGATTTATATGACCGACATTAAGAAATACTGGAAATTCAGTCAGTCAGTCATTATCCAACCCGCTATATCCTAACACAGGGTCACGGGGGTCTGCTTGAGCCAATCCCAGCCAGCACAGGGTGCAAGGCAGGAACAAACGCCGGGCAGGGTGCCAGCCCACCACAGGGCACACACACCAAGCACATACTAGGGACAATTTAGGATCGCCAATGCACCTAACCTGCATGTCTTTGGACTGTGGGAGGAAACCCACACAGACACGGGAAGAACATGCAAACTCCACGCAGGGAGGACCTGGGAAGCGAACCCGGGTCTCCTTACTGTGAGGCAGCAGCGCTACCACTGTGCCACCATGCTGCCCAATACTGGAATTTATACAATAAAATCAACTCCTGACTTACCACGGGAGAACCTAATCGTGAGTATATACGGTATCTTGTTTCTATTTACAACTGTGCATGTTCATCATGCACTGATTTAATAAATTAGGCTTCAAATTATTTGGATGATATCCTCGGAAAGGAAAAAAATCTATGATATAAGAACCTAACGTTGCAGACTAACAAGCCATCAAATTAAATAAGGTCTGAGGTTGGCAAGGATTGGTTTCTGACTAAGCAATTGGGTTGGAATGAAAACCTGAAGTCACTAAAGCCCCCCCCCCCCAAAGGACCGATCTTGCCCACCCCAGGACTGTTCCACATCGTGAGGGAATTAGTGGAGAAATAAAACACATATTTGAACCTGGGACTGTATTATGTGTGGTGGTGTCTGAGAGTGGGAAGTCTGCAGTGCCCCCTACTGGTCACAATGTATATTATGAAATGAAATGAAGTTGACCAGGCAAAACATGAAATATCTTGGGTTCAAATTGTCAGCAATGAAATAAAAGTCAAAGTACATTGAAGAATATATTTGCATTTTTCCCAACCGTCACCCAACTTTGTCAGATTTGGGGTTGTATGCAGGTAATCCGGCCACATTGGGACCTTGAGGGGTGCAAGCAGCACAATAAATGTCCGAGTACCCCGTTTATGTGAAGTCCTCTGACTATTACTGCGTTGTTTGTGCCTTACTTTAAATCACGGATGTTGAACTCCGGGCCTGGAGGGCCGCAGTGGTTGTAAGTTTTCATTCTAACCCAGTGGTTCCCAACCATTTTTTTGGCCATGCCCCACTTAGGCCTCTTTAAAATCATGATGTCCCCCACTGTAACATACAGTGCATCCAGAAAGTATTCACAGTGACAACATGAAAAAAGTTTACTTGAGGTTTTTTGCAAATTTCTTAAAAATAAAAAAACGGAGAAATCCCATGTATATAAGTATTCACAGCCTTTGCTCAATACTTTGTCGATGCACCTTTGACAGCAATTCCAGCCTCAAGTCTTGTTGAATATGATGCCACAAGCTTGGCACACCTATCCTTGGCCAGTTTGGCCCATTCCTCTTTGCAGCACCTCTCAAGCTCCATCAGGTTGGATGGGAAGAGTCGGTGCACAGCCATTTTAAGATCTCTCCAGATGTTCAATCGGATTCAAGTCTGGGCTCTGGCTGGGCCACTCAAGGACATTCACAGAGTTGTCCTGAAGCCACTCCTTTGATATCTTGGCTCTGTGCTTAGGGTCGTTGTCCTGCTGAAAGATGAACCGTCGCCCCAGTCTGAGGTCAAGAGCGCTCTGGAGCAGGTTTTCATCCAGGATGTCTCTGTACATTGCTGCAGTCATCTTTCCCTTTATCCTGACTAGTCTCCCAGTCCCCTGCCGCTGAAAAACATCCCCACAGCATGATGCTGCCACCACCATACTTCACTGTAGGGATGGTATTGGCCTGGTGATGAGCGGTGCCTGGTTTCCTCCAAACATGACGCCTGGCATTCACACCAAAGAGTTTAATCTTTGTCACATCAGACCAGAGAATTTTGTTTCTCATGGTCTGAGAGTCCTTCAAGGGGCCTTTTGGCAAACTCCAGGTGGGCTGCCATGTGCCTTTTACTAAGGAGTGGCTTCTGTCTGGCCACTCTACCATACAGGCCCTGATTGGTGGATTGCTGCAGAGATGGTTGTCCTTCTGGAAGGTTCTCCTCTCTCCACAGAGGACCTCTGGAGCTCCGACAGAGTGACCATCGGGTTCTTGGTCACCTCCCTGACTAAGGCCCTTCTCCCCCGATCGCTCAGTTTAGATGGCCGGCCAGCTCTAAGAAGAGTCCTGGTGGTTTCGAACTTCTTCCACTTACGGATGATGGAGGCCACTGTGCTCATTGGGACCTTCAAAGCAGCAGAAATTTTTCTGTAACCTTCCCCAGATTTGTGCCTTGAGACAATCCTGTCTCGGAGGTCTACAGACAATTCCTTTGACTTCATGCTTGGTTTGTGCTCTGACATGAACTGTCAACTGTGGGACCTTCTATAGACAGGTGTGTGCCTTTCCAAATCATGTCCAATCAACTGAATTTACCACAGGTGGACTCCAATGAAGCTGCAGAAACATCTCAAGGATGATCAGGGGAAACACGATGCACCTGAGCTCAATTTTGAGCTTCATGGCAAAGGCTGTGAATACTTATGTACAGTACATGTGCTTTCTCAATTTTTTTTATTTTTAATAAATTTGCAAAAACCTCAAGTAAACTTTTTTCACATTGTCATTATGGGGTGTTGTGTGTAGAATTCTGAGGAAAAAAATGAATTTAATCCATTTTGGAATAAGGCTGTAACATAACAAAATGTGGAAAAAGTGATGCGCTGTGAATACTTTCCGGATGCACTGTATATTCAGTCAGTCATCGTCCCAACCCACTATATCCTAACACATCCTAATTGGGGCTTCAAACTTCAACTAGTTTCACTCCAACCAATCTCTCAATGAGAAACTGGTTCTTGCTGTTAATTAAAGCCGTTATTTAATTCCATGGCTCGTTGCTGCTCTCATTCTGCCACAGCAGACATTTCCAAAACTGTTGATTTTCTGTTATTTTCTAAGAACAGCGTCAAAATGTTTTGGTGACCTGAGAGACCAACCTTACTGAGACCTTCACCTTTCTTTATTTTCAGATATTGTGTGATGGGCACAGGTGAGCTTGTCATGTGGCAGCTTGTTTTGTGTCTCATTATTTTTTGGCTGCTAATTAAAGAAAAAGAAACAACTAAGGGGCCTGAGTCAAGTTAATTAAAACTAAGGCAAAAGAAGTTAATTAGCAGTGAAACCTGATCACTAATTAAGAAGATGGTTAGAATGAAAAGCTACAGCCACTGAGTTTGACACCCCTGCTTTTAAATCAAAGTCAATGTCAGTCAGTCATTCTCCAACCCGCTATATCCTAACACAGGGTTACGGGGGTCTGCTGGAGCCAATCCCAACCAACACAGGGTGCAAGGCAGGAAACAAACCCCGGGCAGGGTGCCAGCCCACCGCAGACTGTAACATATACCTTATTCTTATTATTACCTATTCAAAAAGTGAACTCCTACTCACGTGGAGGAAGCCCATAATGTCACTAATTTGGTCTAAACAAAGAACATGGAAACAAAAGAGGGAAAGGAGAGTTGAAGGCCTGACAAAGAAATCACTAAGAAATTGTTAAAAAAAATATATATAGCTATACTAAAAAAAGGCAAAGCCCTCACTGACTCACTCATCACTAATTCTCCAACTTCCCGTGTAGGTAGAAGGCTGAAATTTGGCAGGCTCATTCCTTACAGCTTACTTACAAAAGTTAAGCAGGTTTCATTTCGAATTTCTATGCGTAACGGTCATAACTGAATCCTACTTACGTACATATATACGTCCATAGCCTGCAGCTCGGTCGCCGTGTGAGGCGGCGTTGGGTCCCCCATCCCCACACCTCCCACGTAGTTGGCTGCCTGCCTATATAAGGCTGTCCATCGCTCCGGTCTCTTCATTCCCTTCCTTGCTTCGCCACGGTATTCACGTCTCCCTGCTGATAACTGCAGCCTTTTTATTTAATCCACTGCTTCTCCACTGTTTTATTGTTAATTTATTACGATTATAGTTACCGTGTAGGTATTTTAGACTTAGTTTACATCAGTGTTTCCCAAACTCGGTACTGGTGAACCTCTGTGGCTACAGGTTTTTGTTCCAACCGGATTCATAATGTCCTAAATGGAGGATCAGCTTTAAACAACTGCTCAAAGTAGCCAGCCCAGCAGGTCACAACTGCAGTGTCATCTGTAAGGACCGTTCCATCAGCTGCCCTGACTGTGACTCTCAGAGGAACAGGTTCAGATGTACGTACTGCTTCGATTCCTCTGTAAGTAGGACGTGGGTCGCTAGACCACAGATGGTGTGTCACTTGCTCATAGATTCCTCTAACAAACGCCTCTTTATCTGCCCTCAGAGCCCTCACAGCCGTCCTTCTCAGTTCCCGTTGCAGACCAGAGTTGCCATTGAGCTGTGCGCTGTGACTCCTCTCAATGATATCCAGTGTGCCCTGTGAGATGAAACACCTCCTTCTGGGAGCACCGGTAACACCAACACAACCCTCAGCAACCTTCAGGGTCTTGTCACGGAGGCTCTCCCACATCACATTAGGATAAGCAGACAAACCCAAATCTGCAAGTTCCTCACACAAACTGCATACAAACTCATTAGAAACAGCCTGGTCTTGGAGTCTGGCCAAGTCCAGGCTCATTTTCCTAGTAGGTGGTGACCCAATGGACCTAAGATGGATCCTAAGAGTAGCAACAAACAAGTCTGTGGTCAGAATTCACAAACTGGGCACTTCTGTAGACCCTGGAGTTTTGCAAGATCCTCCAGCGTCTGCCCACGAGGATGTGATTGATCTCCTTCACCGCACCACCAGTATTGGAGTACCAAGTCTTAACGATGCGGTTCTGGGTGCTGGAACCAGGATCCAGTGATTCGCAGCCCCTGACCTTTTGCAAAGTCAAGGAACATGGAGCCACTTTCACCACGGTCACCAGACCTATGGGGATCGAGACAATCCTCATAGCCAGCCCTGTCAATGCCAGTGACTGCATTGAAGTCACCCATGACCAGAGGAGTGTCACCTCGTGGGCACCCATCAACCACCGAGCGAAGCTGCGAATAAAATGTCTCCCTCGCCGAGACATCACTCGCCACGGTCAGATCATACACTGAGACAACAGACAAGGCCATAATCTGAGTCTCATAATACGCTCATTGAAAGGAGTGACATCGGACACCATCGGAAGAAGCCAATCCGCTACAGCAACAGCTATTCACCAACTATGACAGCCATCAGAATGACCAGACCAATAAGAGGTGAATCCACCTACAGAGATCTGGCCAGTCCCCGGTCTGCGCACCTCTGAGAGTGCCGCCGCTGAAATGTGGAGCTTACACAGTTCCTCCGACAGCAGAGGAAGATGATCATCTTGTGGGAGAGACAAGACGTTCCATGCGCCTACCCGTATGGGCCGCCTCAAATTGGGACCCAAGTGCTGCTGTGCAGCGGGCGACACCTCAGCACCACACCAGTTCCGATCACCAACAGACCTGACCCCATTGGCTCTCCAACGGTTTTGACTCTTCCAGGGATGGGACTCCTAAGGGCTTTCCCCCCATCCCCTTCATTATGCGAGCAGCCACCCATTGCAGAGCTACTCCTGCAGAGAGCAAAAAGGAGTCTTTTCTGTCTTCTCGGAGCTGTGTGAAGTGTTTTTTTTATGGTGGCTGGAGTACCATTCCTGCCACCCAACCCCATGATAAACTGCCGGATGCAGTTTAACGTCATACCCAGGACGTATAAAGTTATATAGATTTTCCAGGACAACAATTCAAGGAAACTGTGGGTAGCATTAGCCATGATGAAATCTACTAATAAAAGGATAACAGTAAATAAGTACTAATATATAAAAACTAGCTTTACTACTAAGATAGCTTGAAATCTAAGCAATCAACATAGACCTCAGCATTAACATTTACAGTGCACCATGCGATGCATGTCTCTGTTATTTGGCATGGGATTAATAAAAGGAGTGTTAATGTTGTGATGTGCCATCTGTTGGAATGGAAAATTAAATGCATTTTATTACAAAAAATGGTTTATGATGCACATTCTGTTGGAAGGGCATCTAGCAACTGGATGGACACACAGATTCTTATCATTTAACTAGTCTATGATGGGTTGAAATCTGTGTAGACCAGTGTTTCCCAGCCTCGGTCCTGTGGCCCCCTTGTCCCTGCAGGTTTTTGTTCCAACCAGCTTCTGTTTTTTTATTGGACTCCTGGGCTAATTACGTGATGTGTTATTTCCCAAGTTCTGTGTTTTGGGAACAATATAGAAATTAGAAAACTAAGTTTGGTAAAAAAAAAAAATATATATACAGTATACAGTCATATGAAAAAGTTTGGGAACCCCTCTCAGCCTGTATAATAATTTACTTTCAACAAAAAAGATAACATTGGTATGTCTTTCATTTCCTAGGAACATCGGAGTACTGCGGTGTTTTCCGAACAAAGATTTTTAGTGAAGCAGTATTTAGTTGTATGAAATTAAATCAAATGTGAAAATCTGGCTGTGCAAAAATGTGTGTCCCCTTGTCATTTTGCTGATTTGAATGCCTGTCACTGCTCAATGATAATTACTTACAACACCTAATTGGTTGGATGAGCTCATTAAGTCTTGAACTTCATAGACAGGTGTGTCCAGTCATGAGATATAAAGGTATTTAAGGTGGTCAATTACAAGTTGTGCTTCCTTCCCTTTGACTCTCCTCTGAAGAGTGACAGCATGGGATCCTCAAAGCAACTCTCCAAAGATCTGAAAACAAAGATTCTTCAGTCTCCTGGTTTAGGGGAAGGCTACAAAAAGCTATCTGAGAGGTTTAAACTGTCAGTTTCTGTAACTGTCAGGAATGGAATCAGGAAATGGAAGGCCACAGGCACAGTTGCTGTTAAACCCAGCAGGTCTGGCAGGCAAAGAAAAATACAGGAGCGGCATATGAGCAGGATTGTGAGAATGGTTACAGACAACCCACAGATCACCTCCAAAGACCTGCAAGAACATCTTACTGCAGATGGTGTATCTGTACATCGTTCTACAATTCAGCGCAATTTGCACAAAGAACATCTATATGGCAGGGTGATGAGAAAGAAGCCCTTTCTGCACTCACGCCACAAACAGAGTCGCTTGTTGTATGCAAATGCTCATTTAGATGAGCCAGATTGCATGGCGGAAGAAGAACACCGCATTCCAAGAAAAACACCTGCTACCTACTGTCATATTTGGTGGAGGTTCCATCATGCTGTGGGGTTGTGTGGCTAGTTCAGGGACTGGAGCCCTTGTTGAAGTTGAGGGCCAGATGAATTCAACCCAATGTCAACAAATTCTTCAGGATAATGTTCAAGCATCAGTCACGAAATTGAAGTTACGCAGGAGTTGGATATTCAAACAAGACAATGAACCAAAACACAGTTGGAAATCTACAAAGGCATTCATGCAGAGGGAGAAGTACAATGTTCTGGAATGGCCGTCACAGTCCCCTGACTTGAATATCATCAAAAATTTATGGGATGATTTGAAGCAGGCTGTCCATGCTCGGCAGCAATCAAATTGAACTGAACTGGAGAGATTTTGTATGAAGAATGGTCACAAATACCTCCATCCAGAATCCAGACACTCATCAAAGGCTATAGGAGGACAGTGTCTAGAGGCCGTTAGATTTGAAAAAGGAGGCTCAACTAAGTATTGATATCATATCTCTGTTGCGGTGCCCAAATTTATGCACCTGTCTAATTTTGTTATGATGCATATTGTATATTTTCTATTAATCCAATAAACTTAATGTCACTGCTGAAATACTACACTTTCCATAAGGCACGTCAGATACTAAAAGGAAGTTGCTACTTTGAAAGCTCAGCCAATGAGAAACAAAAATCCAAAGAATTAAGATGGATTCCCAAACTTTTTCATATGACTATATATATATATATATATAATATTAAAATGTACCAAGGAGTTATATGGGAGAAATGTACTTTTTTCTGTTTAACAATATTTTCATCTTGATTTTCATTCTACTTTTCTAGGTGTTCTAATTGTTTAATTAATCCATTATTTAATAATTAGTGATCTGATGCTAAAGTACTTGCAGCCTTTGATTATTCTGTGTTGTCTGCTCTGCTCATTTTTAATTGTCATTAATAAGATGCAACGAAGGGGAAAAACTGCACAGAGAAAGGGCAAAATATAATGAAATCAAAAAAAGAGAGTTAAGCATTTAAATGTATAGCAAAAGCGGAAATATTTCAAAATGTCTTATAAATGTAAAAATCATGCTGCTGTGCTTTTCTGAATGTAGAATAAAAGAAACATAATACCAGCTAATTAGATAGATAGATAGATAGATAGATAGATAGATAGATAGATAGATAGATAGATAGATAGATAGATAGATAGATAGATAGATAGATAGATACTTTAAATGAGATCAGTGCTATCACGTGTTGTCACTCATTAGGAATCTGATTGGAACAAAAACTTGCAGTCAGAGTGGGGCCACGGGACCGAGGTTGGGAAACACTGATGTAGACCAATGTCGACCTCAGCATTATTGTTTATAGTGTACTATGCAATGCATTTGTCTCTGTTGTACACCATTTAGTATGGGATTTGTAAAAGCAGTGTTAATGTTTGTGATGTGCAATCTGTTGGAATGACACATGCAATGCGGTGTCAGTGATGTGCCGTCTGTTGGAATGACAAATGCAATGCATTTGTCTTTGTTATATGCAATTTGGTATGGGATTCTTAAACACAATGTTGATGTTTGTGATTCACAATCTGTTGGAATGACGGTCGGGTAAACACACAGACACTTATCCTTTTACTAGTTGTGCTGCCCATCTAAGATGTGTTGAAATCTATGTAATAAACGCAGACCTCAGTGTTAATGTTTGCAGTGAACCATGCAGTGCATATGTCTCTTTTATATGCCATTTTGTATGAGATTTGTAAAAGCAGTGTTAATGTACACAGACAGACACACAGACACTTATCCTTTTATTAAGGTGGATAATCTATATAAATGAAAGTGTAATACTGTGTCTGTCTTTAGAATTTGTCGACTTCATTTGATGTTATTTATCCATTTTGCACACTAAGCACTTCATTTCAACTCTAAGATCTTATCTTGTCTGTTTGTTTGTCCACCAATCATGCAAAAATGGATAAACTGATTTTGTCAAACTTCTGCACAGTGGAGAACATGAGATCATATAGCTCCTCTCCCACTGCATTCTGAGGGTCAGGGAAAGGCATAAGGTACCAGCGTCTAAACAGGTAGCCCCTATTACCCTGCACATCTAAGGTGATTGCTGTTAAAATTAATAGTAGGTGCCTTATGAAACACTGTGGTGGGTCCAGTCAGTTCTGTCAAAGCGACTCAAGATAAATGAATCAGGAGCTGACCCTGGCCACAGAGACACAATGTTTTGCAGCCACATCTTGGTATTACAGGTGAGATGCAACTACATTATGGTTAACAAAAGCAGCGTTATTCTCATTAGGTCCCCTTAATGCAATATTTTCTAAGAGAGAATTTTAATCTTGAATGAGGAAAGTGTCTAGAAATACATGATCCCCATTGTTAACTCTCTTACAATATGTTAATAAGTACATTATTTAGTTAACACTAGGGGGATCTGCCCCCTGCTCGCTTCGCTCGCCAACCCCCGTGCAGGCCCTACGCGCTCGTCATTTCCCGGATCTGCCGCATGTGACGATTCGTGCTGTGCTTTTGGATAAACACAAACTCTGTCTTTGATATCTCCATCTTTCAAAACTATTATCATTGACAATTCGTCACATGTTGGTTTATTATATATGTGAACATAATCTTTTGAATTCATATAGAAATCCAAGAAAACTTCTTTGTCCGTGTTTTTCAGATAAATTTCGTGTAAAGTGCAATACTTTGGGACGTTGGATTTGTATCCATTTTTGGCTGTAGAATTTCTAATATGCCCGATCGTTTAACTCTTTCGATTCTATGTTGCATCGCTTCTCCATGATCATAAACATAAACCTGACCGAATTGTGGTTTCTTTGAAATTAAACTTGTAGTAGGTTTAATTGTTACGGGACCACAGATTCTCACAGTGTATGGTCCTGAATCGTGTAAATCTACGTTTTGAGCACTGAATGATACGAACGTGAACAGATTATAGTAGATTCCGATATTTTCCCTGTAGTGTTTGTGGATTTCACTTTCACCAAACAACAAATCTTTTATTTCTTGCAGATATGCCTCTTCACTGGGAAGAAACACTACTTTTCCCTGATGGCAACACTAATTAGACGATCTACAAGTCTCTGACTTAAACTTTAAAGCCGAACAATATCTATATTCTTCTATCATATCACCTATGTCCATATATTCGATCTCTTTTTGCTGTTCCGTTATTTCACCGAGTAAAAATTTGTTTGTTATCGCTAATGCGATCTTTACTATCAGTTTTTTGAGCCTTTCGAATTTTAGTACTTTCATTAATAATTTTTTAATAATAATTTTTTGCATTTATATAGCGCTTTTCTCACTACTCAAAGCGCTCAGCAATTGCAGGTTAAGGGCCTTGCTCAAGGGCCCAACAGAGCAGAGTCCCTTTTGGCATTGACGGGATTTGAACCGGCAACCTTCCGATTGCCAGTGCATATCCCTATCCTCAGAACCACCACTCCGC
Organism: Erpetoichthys calabaricus; assembly: GCF_900747795.2. Classification (NCBI taxonomy): domain Eukaryota; kingdom Metazoa; phylum Chordata; class Cladistia; order Polypteriformes; family Polypteridae; genus Erpetoichthys; species Erpetoichthys calabaricus. Next base: position 13,667,925 of record NC_041406.2, on the reverse strand, counting down.
TCCACTCTCTAACCTGCTGTGCATGTGTATCGCACCAACATTTTTGAACATCTTTACGACGTTCTACTTTGTCTTCTACTCTTTGACTTTTATTTTCCGGCCCCGGGCGTAGTTATATCTCTTGGCACAAAGTCTCGTCTTGTGGGACATGAAATTATCTGTCTGAAAAAGTCTTGTCTCATCCCAGGATAAAAAGTCTTGTATCGTCCCAGGATAAGAAATCTAGTCTCGTCCTTGGATTTTTTTTATATAATACTGTTGCATTCATTTCACAATGATCTTTTTTGATATTTATTAAGTCATGTACAGTTATTATTCTTCTATATTCTTAAATGCATAGTCACTGGAGTGTAGTAATTAAGCATTTCACTACAAATTGTACTGTATGTACCGTATTATTTGTATGTGACAAAAATTTTTTGCTCTCCAAGTCACGTTAAAATAAACAATCACCCCGGTGAAAAAAAAAAAAAAACTCAATGAATGTATTCTTAAATTATATTAATGTTTAATTAACTTACTGCATGTAAATCTCTCATAGGGCACAGTCCAAAGACATGTTGGTTAAGTGGGTTGGCATTACTAAATTGGCTCCTGCTATGTGTGTGCATGCAAATGTGTGTGTTCACCCAACATTGGACTGGAATCCCATCCAGAGATTCTTCCTACCTTGTGCCCTATGATTGCTGGGATACACTCCAGCTGCCCCATGACCCTGCTCTGGATAAGTGGGTTAGGGAAATAAATGAATGGATGGAAACACCACTTGAATAATGTACAGGCAGTGCTCTGTTATCTTATATAACCAGTTTTATTTTAAAATTAATAATTCAAGATAGTGTTAATCTCAAAATATATGCAATCAGTTTCATTTACAAGCCAAAAAAATGTTTAGAAAAGATAAAGTAAATAATACACATACACGCTACAAAACAACTCTTGTTCTGTACTCCATTTTCCACTGAATCTCTGCCTGTACCATAATGCTTTGACAGTTCTTGATTCAAGTGTTAATTATTAGACTGAAATATACTCAAATGATTTGATTCTAATCTTGTGAAGTTACAAGAGGACGACTTGACAGAACTCACTTAGGATAATACCAGCCTGTAGATTTGCTTTCTTGAATAGCAGGAATCTCTTGATTCGCTAACACAATGTCTAACCTGTATCTCAGAATGGATGAATAGTAACTTTCTCAAATTAAATAAAGAGAAAACCGAAATCTTAGTGATTGGCAATAATGGATACAATGAGGCTATTAGAAATAAATTGGATGCATTAGGATTAAAAGTCAAAACAGAGGTAAAAAGCTTAGGGGTAACCGTTGATTGTAATCTGAATTTTAAATCGCATATTAATCAGATCACTAGGACAGCATTTTTTCACCTAAGAAACATAGCAAAAGTTAGACCTCTTATATCATCGAAAGATGCAGAGAAATTAGTTCATGCGTTTGTTTTCAGTCGGCTAGATTACTGTAACGCACTCCTCTCAGGACTACCCAAAAAAGACATCAATCGTTTGCAACTAGTGCAGAATACAGATGCTAGAATCCTAACCAGGAAAAGAAAATCCGAACACATTTCTCCAGTTTTGATGTCACTACACTGGTTACCTGTGTCATTCAGAATTGACTTTAAAATTCTGCTTATGGTTTATAAAGCTTTAAATAATCTCGCCCCGGCTTATATATCGGAATGTCTGACGTCTTATATTCCAAATCGTAACCTCAGATCCTCAACTGAGTGTCTCCTTAGAATTCCAAGAGCAAAACTTAAAAGAAGTGGTGAGGCGGCCTTCTGTTGTTATGCACCTAAAATCTGGAATAGCCTGCCAGTAGGAATTTGCCAGGCTAATACAGTGGAGCACTTTAAAAAACTACTGAAAACACATTACTTTAACATGGCCTTCTCATAACTTCACTGTAATTTAATCCTGATACTCTGTATATCTAATTCATTATAATAACTATTCATTCAAAATCTGTACTAACCCCTACTCTCTCTTCTGTTTCCTTTTCCGGTGTCCTGTTGGTGGTGGCGTGCGCCACCACAATCTACCCAAAGCACCATGATGTTCCAACAATGATGGATGGATTAAAAGCCAGAAGTCTGTATGACCATCAGCATCAAGTGACTCCGTGAGAACCCTAACTACAAAGAGGACTATTTCATTTATGTTAGGTAGAATGCCCAAAGGGGACTGGGCGGTCTCGTGGCCTGGAACCCCTACAGATTTTATTTTTTTCTCCAGCCTTCTGGAGTTTTTTTTTGTTTTTTCTGTCCACCCTGGCCATCGGACCTTACTCCTTTCTATGTTAATTAATGTTGTCTTATTTTAATTTCTTACTTTGTCTTTTATTTTTCTTTTCTTCATTATGTAAAGCACTTTGAGCTACTTTTTGTATGAAAATGTGCTATATAAATAAATGTTGCTGTTAGTAAAATTTGAAAAATGAATAGGATGAGCACATGCTTATCCCGCTTCAGCCTGTCAAATGGCCGTCAATCTCAAACCACTGTAACCCCCTTAACCTGTCATGCACGAGCATTCAGATGAGGCGATAGAAGGTTGCATGGTTCAGTATGTTGGTTAATGCCGATTTTGCTTTCATTTAGATTAGATTAAATTAGAAACTTTTGTTGTCATCATACCATGTATAACTAAATTACATCGATCATTTGGGGACGGGAAAACGTGGAAGGTATGAAATTATATTATCATAGACAATTTACATGAAAAAGAAAAAATTATATTTTGCTACCCCCTCATGAAACTCTATGCCCCCCACACCACGAATGTTCCTCCATTGAATGGTGGGATGTTCCATGACCTGGCAACCTAGTTCTTTGTATTTGCAATTAAAGTGGAGGTGTGCTGTACGAGAATAAAACTAAATTGTTTAATAAAAAAATCCCAGGAATTCTTGTATTAACTACGAGAATAAAACTAAATTGTTTAATAAAAAAATCCCAGGAATTCTTGTATTAACTACGAACGCCTTTGGCAAAGCAAACTCACCTCTCTAACGAATGACGGCTAAACGTTAACATACTGTATAAAAAAAATAACAAAAGTACTTTAAACTAAAGTGCACGCCGACCGCGATGACAGACAATCGCGTAGCGGTTAGCAGCTCCGTGAATGCTCCTTGCTAAATGGGCGGAGTCAATTTGAATAAGCGAGTTGAGTGAGGATTGGTGGATAGAGTGACGGACGGGAGGAAGCGCGCATGCGTACTTTCCACTATGGCTGTTGTTGAAGATAGTTTAAAATCTTAGGGCATGCGCACTTCGAGTTCGGATTCAGAGAATACGCCATATTGGAATAGTGTAGAGTATTAACAGTTTCTAGTATATAGAATTAGAGATTCTTTTTTTTCGGGTTGGTCGTTTTAGCGCTTATGTTGCAATGATACGATTTATAGGTAACTTTTTCTAAAAAAAAAAAAAAATTAAAATAAAAAATAAGAAGTTCTCTGGCGGAGTGTTATAAGGACGGCAGGGAAATTAAACGTGTGGATTTTAACGGGAAAACGGGGATTCAGTGGAAAAGGTTTGTTAAGATCACTGAAGTTGAATGGATCCGAGGGTAGCTTGGATTCAGCCAGAGCAGAAAGGACCAGCGAATGCATTGTGGATGCAGATCTGGGAGACCTCTCAGGGAGTTAGGAACAACTCCGGCCACCACCACCACCACCATCATCACTACCATCATTTATGTGTCAACGCGCCGGCTGTGGACTGTAATCTTTTGAAACATGTAGCCGCTGTGGCTTCCAAGAACACGCGCAGCAACAGCAGCAGCAATCTCGGACATGTTGCCAATGCAAATAACAGCAGCAAGAATATTCCTGTACCTTCAAGTCTAACGAATAGCAGCAGCAACGGACAGATTAATTCTGCGTACCCCTCCTGTAACGGGGCGAAGGTAGGCGGGGGAGAAGGGAAGAGGCTGCAAAAGACACCCTCCGTGTCGTCGTCGTCCTCGGTCGAGTCCGGCACGGAAAGCCCAGTGAACTCGTCCTCATCGGGAAGGACTAACAAGACCGTGGACGGCAGTCTGTTTTTCGGCTTCAGCGAAAACTTGCACAACGCGAACAACCACGGCGCCCATCAGCATCACCATCCGCACGAGCTGAACCACGGTCGCCACGGTTTTCACGGCGTTACGCCGAGCAATCACGGCCATCATCCAGGCCGCAGGAAAAGTGATAATAAGGCGAGCACCTACGGCATCAATTACTTGCTGTCCAGCTGCAGCAATGGGAACTATGAGATCTGTTCCGGGACACCATGGAAAACCAAAAAGTACAGTCCGGGCGTGAACGGGTAAGCATGGGCAGCCTTTTTTTGGGGGGTGAGGAGGTGGCTTGGGGGGGGGGGTCGTGCATATTGAGGCTGGTTTAAGGGTGAGGGTATAAGGATGTCAAATGTGTGGCGTGCGCAGGTAAGTTTTGTTTGCTTTTTAAAAATGTGTATTTTAGAGGGTTATATATCCATATGTTGAAAATCTGGAGGGGGGGGGGGGGGGTCTAAAGACCACTGACAAATCAGTTTTTTAAAACTTTACTGATGAGACATTTTGCAAGCGATGAGGACAGCCGAGCTTCATCAGCCTAACTGTTTAAGATTTTTGTTTTCTTTAAGAGGGGGCGGCTTCCTAATTTATTTTTTTTGCTTAGAGATGAGAGTACACGCATAACTCAGCCTCACGCGAAATTGAAAAAGCCAAATCTTACGGCACAGCAGCCATCGAAATGCCTGACGGGCCCATCCCCTTCTCTTAACATTCAAATATGTAAATCTTTATTAACTATGTTACTCAAATTTTTATGAGTCATAAACTAAAGGGGGTGTGGTCGAGGCCGCTCTTAAGCCAGGTGGGTGTGTACTCATGTGTCAGGCCTGCAGATTTGAGTCCGATCCTCAGTTTGGTTCAGACTTCACGTGCCGATCGCCGTTAAAGTGGGCATCTGACGAGCACCGTTTAAAGTTTACACCGCTAGGAGCTGTGACACGAATGTCTAAACGCTAATAGGAGAGCGTCTCTCTCTCTCTCTCTCTCTCTTTGTGATTATCGTAAACTTTATGAAAAGCACCATCAATCACGGCAACTGTTAATTTTGTGCGCCTCAAAACTATAAAAGAGCTGCTCGAAATCATTTGTGCACGTGGATCATTTTAGCAATAAAAAAAAAAAAAAATCCTCATTCATGCTGTTCCACTAACACCGACGTCAGACCCGGTGTTCCCCCAAGGAGTCACGGACCCCAAAAAAAGCAAAAAGGGTCTTATTTGTGCGCATGCCAGTGAGTCTGCGCAGACCAGCCGACTTGACAAATTTCTTTTCTAACTAGCTGAGTTTCCTATTTGTGATGGGTAGATTAATACTTCAAAACTGTAGAAGAATAAACCGCATTTGAATTCTTTTTGATTGATTGATTCCTTATTTGTCACTTACACAGTTATACAAGTACATGTAGTGAAATATGCTCTGAATTGGCAGTGAGACTGGGCAATAAAAAACATTACATTTAAAAAGGGTAGAATTAAGGTGATGCAATAAATAAAAAAAGAAAAAGTATATTCCAAATAAGCATTACAATTCTAAGCAAGCAAATGTAATAGAATAGAAAATCTATGTACTGAAAAGTGCTGTGTGCTAGTATCCTGATTGTTAATAGATTTAAATGACATTGTAGTGGCTGAAGTACAGTAAGGTCGAGAGTTCAGTTTATGTTATAATGAAAAGTTGAACAAATGTGTGGTGGCATGTCCAGTTTAAGAAGCCTTTAAAATGCATCTCAAGATTAAATTTACAGAAAGGTTAAATTCAAATACTAAATATACTGTTATTTATATTTATATAAAAGTTATCAGAGGTGAATAAACATCAGATGTCAAGTGGTTGCTTCTTTATAAACAAACATCCTTTTCTTTTTCTTGGACTTCACTTTCTGATTCCTCCCTAAAGGTCATGGAGAAAGAAAATCCAAAACCCCCACCCCAACCGGGGTATTAATAAAGTATATCAAATCAAAAGTATAAAAGCAAAGACCCGGTAGTCATTACTTGTGAGTAGGCAACACAAAGCTGGCAACAATCTGCGCCCAAATCAATGCCTGCAATTTTCAGCGCCTGACCTTGTGATTTGTTTCTGATCATAGCCAAGCAGACACGAATAAGAAATCGACGTTTAAAAGGGAATAGAAAATTATTCGCAAGACCCGTGAGGAGCTATGACTTCAAACATATGGTTTCAAGCGGGTGTTTCGCTGTTAATTGGCCTTCAGAATCCTTCATCAGACACTTTCTTCTGACATTGGCAGATCTTGGATTTCAAAGTGGTTATCTTTCTAGAAGACATATTATTTGGAAATAAATAAAAGAGGAAAGGAAATAAAAGTAACAAAACGTACTGATTTTAGTCCACAGAATGTGAGTAGATCCGACTTGGTGTACCCTTAACAAAAACGTTTTAACTATCAACAGTCTGTGAGTTTGACCCCAGGGGCAATACCAAGGTAATGCATACACTGATTTTTAAGTAGGCGTACCTTTCATTTATCCCTATACTTTTATGACATTCTGTTTGTATGCATCCTTGATTTGGGACTGAAAATGTAAGAAAATAATGCATCACATGGCAAGATTTCTCAAAGGAGCTGCCAACAAGCCCCTCTTCCCGTTCACTCGACTGGCACCAGAAAAAAGTAGCCTATGCTGTGACAGGGACCAAGATGAATATGCGTACATATTTTCACGAAAATCGATTGAGCATTTTCGAGTGATGCCTGGACATTCAGACAGACGGACATTCTTTATATAGATTAGTGAAACCAGTTAGTTACATTGTGAGTGTGGGTCATCCGATAAAGCTGTCAAAAATACACATTTTGTTATTTAATGTACCTCGCTGACAATTAATAACTTTTAAGATTGTACAAAGGAAGTTCACTTTGAAGTCAACTTTGAATAGCAACATAGGACACCTTTAACTCCTGCCTCATTTGACACAGTGTAGTGTATAAAGCACGCCGTATTTATTGTGTTACAGGTGGGATGTGTTTCACAGTTTGAAATTACCCTTCCATGGTCGTTTTATATAGTGTCATTCATTAACAGCCTGTCCCATCACAAGGTGCTTTGCAGCTGTGAATTTTTTCATCCTGTGAGTCATGACCCAAATGTTGGCCGCTGGATTCCCTAGATTGATTACCAGTTTTAAAAGAAAATGAAATCAGCAATCGCTTTAGTGATTTGGGGAGCGTTTGATTGCAAGTTTCAGTTCTGCACCCAGTCAAAGGAACATTTTGCTCCTGCATGCTGGGAAATTAAAACAGCTATCATAGGTTCAGTTACAACCAGCAGATGACAACTTGTTAAACACCACCTACTCCATTAAGAAAAGCCAGAAATACGGACAAGTTTGTCAAATGCCCCATAGTATCACCTACTCTAAACTCATTCAAATCTGTTTCAAACTGGCAACATTCATCCCAAAATAACTAAATAGAAAAGTTAAGATAACAGCAGCCATATCACGTGCACTTTAGAACAGGTGATCCACCTGAAGCTTTGTATGTGTGGGCTCGTTCAGTACTCAGATGGGAGACCATCTAGGAAAAGCTTAGCTTGCTGCTGGCAGAGGTGTTGGAGAGATCAACAGGGGGCACCTACCCTGTGGTCTGTGTGTGGATCCTGGTGCCCCAGGAACACTGCTGTAAAAAAAAGTTTGGGGAGTGTTTGATTACAGATTTCAGTTCTGCACCCAATCAAAGGGACATTTTGCTCCTGCATGCTGGGAAATTAAAACAACCATCGTAGGTTCAGTTACAAGCAGATGACAACTTGTTAAACACAACATACTCCCATTAAGAAAACCCAGAAATATGGTCAGGTTTGTCAAATGCCCCATAGTATCACCTACTCTAAACTCCCTTCAAATCTGTTTCAAACTGGCAACATTCATCCCAAAAAATTAAACTAAATAGAAAAGTTAAAATAACAGTAGCCATACCACGCACACTTTAGAACTGGTGATCCACCTGAAGCTTTGTATGTTTTGGGCCCATTCAGTACTCGGATGGGAGACCATCTGGAAAAAACTTAGCTTGCTGCTGGCAGAGGTGTTGGAGAGACCAACAGGGGACACCTACCCTGTGGTCTGTGTGTGGATGCCAGTGCCCCAGGGACGCCGTGCTGTAAAAATGTCACCGTCCTTCGGATGAGACGTCAAAACTGAGTTCTGGACTCTCTGTGGTCATGAAAGATTGTAAAGATTAAGGAGTACCCCGATTTTTGGGCTGAATTAGATAGATACTTTATTAATCCCAAGGGGAAATTCACATTTTTGATTTAATTGCCCAGCATTACTTGGCCATTCTACCCCAAACCTTCCAACTGTCCTTAATTGGTAATCTCTCTCACCTCTTCACCACCTAATAGTTAATATATAGTAAGTGTACCAATGTAAAATGGCTGCCATTCTATCATCCAGGTGAGTGTTACACATTGGTGGTGGTTGAAGTGGCTCACCAGTTTCTATGTAAAAGCGCTCGGAGTAGTGAGAAAAGCAATATATAAATGTACAGAATTATTATTCATGTACAACCCTGATTTTCTGAGGTATAGAATTACTATAAACGTGAAGTGTAGCATGCAGCAGTCGTTGTGCATTATCTGTGGTGTACCAAACAAAAGCATAGAGCCTCCAGCTATAGACATTTCAAAACAAACCTACAGAAGTAAATTGTTTTTTTAAATAGGAAAAAAAATTAAAACCTTGATGCTTCACAAAAGAAAAAAATAATTCTAGCGTCATTTGTACAACAAGCCAGCAGGCAGTCAGGACATCCTCTTGTTACAAATTGAACTGCCAAATTATAAGAAAGCACACACAATTGCAGAACAGCTCATCCTGCCTTGTGCAATAGATACAGGTACCAGAAAGCTAGAAGAGTCGTCCCCCTGCAGACTAAAACGTATTCCTCCCTGCACTCGCTTCACTGACCCCTGCTTTCGACAAATCTCTGAAAATCGGCCCAGGATACGCATTAAACAGACAAATGGACACTAAATTTGATTCGCTATTAAACACTTGTGTGTTGAGTTAATTTAGGATGACTACCTTGTGTATTTTATCTGTTATGTACACTGTAGTGACGAGATGTGATCAAAACGTACGGTGAATGTTGATGCAGAGCACCATCCCAGAGCAACGCAAAACAATTCAATGCTGGTTCTGACAACTCGCAAACTCGGCTCTAGAATGGACGAAGTTTCAACTCGTTTGATACTGTCAGTCGTTTGTGAGCCACTGTTAAGTTCAAGAGAGTTTTTCAAGTTTGTCGTTAATAGTATGGATATCGAGCAACACATTAATATGACATTTTGTTTCAAATTGCAAAAAGCTCAGGAAACCCATCAGATGATAAAATCGGTTTATGGTGACACTGCACCGACAATTAAGACTGTTTACAAGTGGTTTGATTGATTTCGTAATGGATCTGACTCAGTTGAAGACAGGAAAAGCTCAGAACGTCCTTCAACATCAATAACCGAGGAAAATGTTGAAACAGTTTCGTTCTTCATCATGACAATGCTCCTTGTCACACATCCCTTCTAGTACGACAATTTCTGTCGAATAAAAACATTAACACCGTGTCCGCATCCACCTTATTCGCCCGATCTGGCGCTGTGCGACTTCTGGCTGTTCCCTAAATTGAAAATGACCGTGAAAGGCAAACGATTTCAATCCATTGAGGACATCCAGGCAGCCACGATAGCCCAACTAAAGACACTCTCGAAAGGAAACTTCCAGAACTGCTTCGCAAAGTGGCAGGAGTGTTGGGATAAGTGCATTCGAAGTGGAGGAGAGTATTTTGAGGGGGACTAGTAGTTGTAAATCTTTTATTGCAATAAACGTTTCTTTTTTTTAAAACATTCACCGTATTTTTTGATCACAACTTGTAAATAATAAATATGTATTTACGGTTGTTGTACAACCATGGTATATATGCATTTGCCACATAGAATTGTGTTGTGAAGCTAAGCTTTTTTTGTAAATTAAAACACTCGCTGGTGCTTTACAATGGAGGCTAATGGTACATGGGGCATCACTGGAAAATGAAAGTTTAAAAATGTACAGATGAAGCCGGAAAAGTTTCGATATAAGAAAACATTCCTTGCGTGTTTCTGGCTCAAGTTTGTGACAATTAAAGACTCTGGAAATGATCATTGGTGTCACTCTGGAATGGTTGTCCCAAATACGGTGCACCTGCCATGTATAATTACAGAGTAACTAGGCATTATTACCTTGTACTTACTGTAATGAAGTGTAACGCTTTAATTAAATACTCAGTTGTAATTGTTATTCCATGATTTATATGCATACGTACTTATAAAAATTGTGGAATAACAATTACTAGTGAGTACTTAATTATAGCATTGCACTGTATTACACAGTAAGTACAGGGTAATAATGTCTAGTTAATCTGTACTTGTACAGGTAATTACAAGTACAGCGTAGTTAGGGACACCTAATCTAAAGTGATACCTGATCATTTAATCTCATTCCTGGCACTTTTTTTTTTTTTTTTTGTGATAAGGATCGTGGTGTCGGAGTAAGAAGAAATTATTTGTTTACTTGAATCTCTCTTTAATTTAATATTGTTCTTTATCAGTATGTCTCTGCTGGAGTATGTGAATTTCCCCTTGGCATTAATAAAGTATCTCTCTCGGAGTATGTGAATTTCCCCTTGGCATTAATAAAGTATCTCTCTCTGTCTGTCTGTACAGGCAGTCCCCGGGTTACGTACGAGATAGGGACTGTAGGTTTGTACTTAAGTTGAATTTGCATGTAAGTCGGAACAGGTGAATTACTTTAATAAATGTTATTGTGGACCGAATGTAACCAAGTGCTCTGCCAATGAATGATGGAGTTTCACCTTTTTATTATTTCTACTTTATTTTCAATGGTGATGGTTTTTCTCTTCTTTACTGTATCACCAGCATGCACATCAGATTTGTGTTTCAGAGACATTGTTGAAGGGTGAAGACAAAAGGTTAAGATGAGCTCTTCTGTACAGCACTGTACACGCTATCACAGCAGATTAGGCACCAGTCGTCAACATGTCTGATGTATAGGGTGGTCCAGATCTAATTATGCAATTTTCATTACACTATAACTTATTCAGTTTATTACATAGAAAATCACCCGAAAAATCCCGGACATCGAGAAGTGTGCGAACTGACGACACAAAGAATCATCTTCGCAGCGAACTGGAATCGTCCCCACATAAATCAAAGTCGTCCAGATGATCTGGATCTGCTGAATTAGATGTGGATCACCCTGTACTGATGAGACAACTTCCTGCTATGTGCGTAACAGTACAAGCAGGCTTGCTATTGAGAATGAATAGTTGCAGCGAGGGGCGGTTCATCACCAGCCCACATTTCAGTCACCTCCACTACAGTATGCTGCCTGCAGTGTCCCGCCGCACCACCGCCCCCATTCAACACGCAGCCATCCGAGGCACACTACAATGCTACCCCCCGCCTCCCCGCTCACCCTCAATGGCCTCCGTTCAGCCACAACAGGATCACCACTTGCAGCGGGGGGGCGGGCAGTGAAACGGCTTGGACGTATTTGATAAGTTTTTAAGCTTTTATTTTCCGGTGATGCCCCGTACCCCATTAGCCTCCATTGTATAGCACCAGTGAAGGGAAACTATTTTTTTTCAAAGTTTAAAGAAAGTGCTTAACCTCAGAGCACAGTTTCACATAGCAAATACATACAGTGCATCCGGAAAGTATTCACAGCGCATCACTTTTTCCACATTTTCTTATGTTACAGCCTTATTCCAAAATGGATTAAATTCATTTTTTTCCTCAGAATTCTACACACAACACCCCATAATGACAACGTGAAAAAAGTTTACTTGAGATTTTTGCAAATTTATTAAAAATAAAAAAATTGAGAAAGCACATGTACATAAGTATTCACAGCCTTTGCCATGAAGCTCCAAATTGAGCTCAGGTGCATCCTGTTTCCCCTGACCATCCTTTAGATGTTTCTGCAGCTTCATTGGAGTCCACCTGTGGTAAATTCAGTTGACTGGACATGATTTGGAAAGGCACACACCTGTCTATAGAAGGTCCCAGAGTTGACAGATCATGTCAGAACACAAACCAAGCATGAAGTCAAAGAAATTGTCTGTAGACCTCCGAGACAGGATTGTCTCAAGGCACAAATCTGGGGAAGGTTACAGAAAAATTTTTGCTGCTTTGAAGGTCCCAATGAGCACAGTGGCCTCCATCATCCGTAAATGGAAGAAGTTTGAAACCACCAGGACTCTTGCTAGAGCTGGCCGGCCATCTAAACTGAGCGATCGGGGGAGAAGGGCCTTAGTCAGGGAGGTGACCAAGAACCCGATGGTCACTCTGTCAGAGCTCCAGAGGTCCTCTGTGGAGAGAGGAGAACCTCTCAGAAGGACAACCATCTCTGTAGCAATCCACAAATCAGGCCTGTATGGTAGAGTGGTCAGACGGAAGCCACTCCTTAGTAAAAGGCACATGGCAGCCCGCCTGGAGTTTGCCAAAAGGTGCCTGAAGGACTCTCAGACCATGAGAAAGAAACTTCTCTGGTCTGATGAGACAAAGATTGAACTCTTTGGTGTGAATGCCAGGCATCACGTTTGGAGGAAACCTGGCACCATCCCTACAGTGAAGCATGGTGGTGGCAGCATCATGCTGTGGGGATGTTTTTCAGCAGTTGGGACTGGGAGACTAGTCAGGATAAAGGGAAAGATGACTGCAGCAATGTACAGAGACATACTGGATGAAAACCTGCTCCAGAGCGCTCTTGACCTCAGACTGGGGCGACGGTTCATCTTTCAGCAGGACAATGACCCTAAGCACACAGCCAGTATATCAAAGGAGTGGCTTCAGGACAACTCTGTGAATGTCCTTGAGTGGCCCAGCCAGAGCCCAGACTTGAATCTGATTGAACATCTCTTGAGAGATCTTAAAATGGCTGTGCACTGACGCTTCCCATCCAACCTGATGGAGCTTGAGAGGTGCTGCAAAGAGGAATGGGCGAAACTGGCCAAGGATACGTGTGCCAAGCTTGTGGCATCATATTCAAAAAGACTTGAGGCTGTAATTGCTGCCAAAGGTGCATCGACAAAGTATTGAGCAAAGGCTGTTAATACTTGTGATTCCTCAGTTTTTTTATTTTTAATAAATTTGCAAAAACCTCAAGTAAACTTTTTTCACGTTGTCATTATGGGGTGTTGTGTGTAGAATTCTGAGGAAAAAAATGAATTTAATCCATTTTGGAATAAGGCTGTAACATAACAAAATGTGGAAAAAGTGATGCGCTGTGAATACTTTCTGGATGCACTGTATATACCAGATTTGTGAAGAAATAACTTGGGACTGTAAAAATATTGAACATATCCTTTAATATCATTTGTCATCAGTAGAACAATTTAGACGCGATCAGGCCATTCAGCCATGCAAAGCTTGCCAGTCCTAATCTACTTAATTATTCCAAAATAACATCAAGTCGAGTTTTGAAAGTCCCTAAAGTCTTCCCGTCTACCACATTACTTGGTCACTTATTCCAAGTCTCTATTGTTCTCAGTGTGAAGAAAAACTTCCTAATGTTTGTGTGAAATTTACTCTTAACAAGTGTCCAACTGTGTCCCTGTGTTCTTCTTCTTGGACTGTGTCCCTGTGTTCTTCTTCTTGGACTGTGTCCCTGTGTTCTTCTTCTTGGACTGTGTCCCGGTGTTGTTCTTCTTGGACTGTGTCCCTGTGTTCTTCTTGAACCGATTTTAAAGTCACAGTGTTGATCCACTGGACTAATTCCCTTTGTAATTTGAAACACTTCACTCAGGTCTCCTCTTAATCTCCTTTTTCTCAAACTGAGCAGGCTCAGCTCTTTTAATCTTTCCTCAGAATTTATTCCCTGAAGTCGCTCTTCTCAGGACTTTTTCTTGCGCTGCTATGTCTATTTGGTAGCCTGTAGACTAAGACTGCACACTGTACTCCACGTAAGGTCTATCCTGTGCATTATAAAGCTTGAGCAAGTATAGTAATTGAACATATTTAGACTCACTTAGGTATATACTGTTTTTCTGTAGTGAATCTGGTACCAAGATCTGGCATAAGGGAATGTCCAACAGGTTGACACCTAGTACTTTATTTGTCCTAAGAAAGAAATATATAGCCTTTTACAGAAACTCAAGAAATATTATATAAATCATAAATAACCTTCATCAATCACACACTATTTACAAAAAAAAAACAAAACTTGTGACTTAGCTAGAAGAGTGGTCCTAGTGAGGCTTTGTAAAGATCGTTTTATATTTTGACAGCACTATACAGCACTGGTGAAAATCGCCTTTTGATCTTCATTACTGATGTGACACATTTTGACATCTGCCTTTCCCATTTATAACCCTCTATGAGATAATGTCCCTACTGTTTAGGTTAAATCACTCTCTGGCAGTTATTGGCAAGATAAAATTTTAACATTTGTTATACCCATTTGTACTTCTGACCAATTATATCCTTTCTTATGGATTAAATTGCCTTGCGACCAGACTGTTTGAAAATTTGGCACTTATTTATATTTGCTGTGCTCCACCATGCCCATGCCAATGAATGTCTCTAACACTGTTGTATGGCTTTAACTCTCCAGTGAATTGTTTTGGCTGTGTGTCACTCGTTTAACATTTGCTAAGCCTTATCGCATCTCTACCATATACAGCCTATCTTTAAAAATGTTGGCAGTGTGATGTATTAGTCATGTTGGAAATATGTGTTTCAGTCTACGCAGCTTGGATTGGACATTGTCACATCTAACAATTGCAGTCTAAGGAATTTTCAGTCATGTCTCACTGACATAGGAGGCATCATCTACAGTAGTTAGGGCAATCCTTCCTGGTCAAGAGCAGGGCCAATCTGTGGACCTCACTTTTTCTCTTGGTAGCAATGGCAGTTACTTTACCAAAGGGAGAGACTTGTATCTTGTATTTACTGGGCATTTCCAGTTATTTTGTGCCTATATAATCAGGAAGGGACATAACAAAAATGTACATCGTCATTTAGGATGTCACTATAAAGGGTTTTTGTTGTTAAGGTCAGCAATATTTCACAATGCTTGACACCTGTTCGATACCACTTCAAGAAGAGAATTCCCATTCAGTTTATTAAAACTACCTTCATTATTCAAGTGAACAATATTGTGTGTTGGTATCAAGGTTATTATAGTTAACGAAAACTAAAATCAAAACTGAAACTATTATTAAAAAAACATTTTTGGAAACTGAAATAAAATAATTAACAAAACCGGAATGAAAAACTAAAACTAAATGAAACTATTAAACTAGCTGGAAAGACTAACTGAAATAAAATAATAATTTACTAAAATATTTTTAGTTTTTGAATGAATATTCTTGCCGTTAGTCTTTAACCCTTGTAAGTTTTAACTCTAAAACAGAAAGTCATCCACCACGAGCCGCCTGCATATATTCATCCAGTGACGCTGGTGATGGAGGGTGGCTGTTTACATAGCATTTGTGGTGACAGAGCAAGCCGAGTGTGGGTGCATAAAGCGTGAGAAATAGAAAGCAATTTGCGTGTCGCCTTTCTTTGTGCTTGTTGTATATCAAGATGTTATTCAAACAGCTGAAGTCAGAATGTGCTGGTCAACAAAACGTTTACCATATGGACAGTAAAATCACGAGTGAGTAACGTTTCAGTTTATTTCTCGGGTGTCTGCTTTTTGTTGACAGCAATTCACCTGTCACTTCACACAGGAGAAATCATTTTTACTTTCTCATATATGAAGTATAGAGAAAGTATAGTAATCATGAAAAAATTCGACCTCGATATTTTGATGAATCTTGATGTTATAGACTAACCAATGTCCAACAATACTGTTTTTTGGAATTGTGTGTGTGTGTGTAAACACAATAACTCAAAAACGCAACTAGATAGATGGATGAAATCTGGCATGTGGTTGTTACACCACAATTGTAGATCTGTATTAACTTTTGGGCCAAATCCATCACCCGGAAGTAGTACTTTACCTGAACACATACTCGATTTTTTTTTTATTTATACAGCCGCAGAGTCCAATTTATTCAACTTTACTTTTATAATAATTGTTCAATGTATTATTAATTTGATTTTGTTGCTGGTTTCTTAATGTACATAATATAAAAATATAATCATTGTCTTGCGGTTTACTCCTCAAATATCCATCCCTATATCTGAGTATACAAGAAAGTCGAGGGGAGAGCACTCCCGGTTTTTGAAAATAAAACTGCACTGATCGAGAGACTGACAAGGTCATCATATAAGATCAGCATATTGTTGCTGACCAATCACTTTTGCTTTAAAAACATTGTTTAACAACGAAGTGATACAAGCAAAGGTAGAGAGTCTGACAAGTGATGAAAAACTAAACATACTAATGGGTTTTTGTATTTATTCCATATTTATTAATTTATCTTGTTTAGTTCATATGCACAACTCAAAATACCTGATATTGTGAAAGTAATCCATTAGCAGAATTATATTTTAAAATATTTGTCTCCCTTTTTTTCAATGTTTTTCTCTCTCTCTCAAAATAGATAGTTGAAATATCATATTCTTTTTGTTCTTATCAGCCTTATCATACATACAGTGTTGCATACCAGGGATTTTTCCTGCCTTGCATCCAAACCTGCTGCTGTAGGCTCCAGATTTCCTGCAGTCCTACTCTGGATAAACAGGTTTAGATAATGTATATGTTGTTCTTAATCTCAGACGCTGTCTCTGTTGT
>NC_041406.2:13343580-13348580 GCF_900747795.2 Erpetoichthys calabaricus | reverse complement strand
AAAAACAGAGACATGCTCATTCAACTGAGTCCAAAACAGAACTGATCTCCAAGTAGCAAGATGGCAGCTTTAAAGGCCAGTAGCGGAAGTGATGTCATCCCGACCGGAACCAGAAGTGACGTCAGTGGCTGCCCCAGAGCCGGGTGGGATTTCCCTAGAATGGTCTGCAAAAGATCAAGAGGGAAAATTAGTGCACTCCGCCCCCCACCCCCCCAGTCTGGCATGGAACTACCTGTATTTAAGCCCTTTAGCTGTCTCCTAAACACACGTGTGTGACAGGGCCCCCCCCCTTAGCCCAGACCCGTCGGGTCGGGCGTCCTGCACCGAGAGGTCGTGAACGCCGGAGAGAGCATCGGCATTGGCGTGTAGAGAACCCTTCCGATGAATGAGCGAAAACTTGTAATGTTGCAGATCGAGAAACCACCTTGTGACTCGTGGGTTAGACTCCTTGTGTAGGGCCATCCACTGTAAAGGGGCATGGTCCGTGACTAGAGTAAACTCCCGACCCAAGAGGTAGTATCTCAACTGTGTGATCGCCCACTTAATCGCAAGAGCCTCCCTCTCCACTGCCGCGTATCTGGTCTCCCGATCCAACAGTTTCCAGCTCAGAAACATGATGGGGTGTTCAGCACCATCGACACTTTGGCTCAGCACTGCCCCTAGGCCTGTGTCTGAAGCGTCCGTCTGGAGGATAAAAGGCCGTGAAAAATCAGGCACCTTTAAAACGGGTGCCGACGTCAGGGCCCTTTTTAAGTCACTGAAGGCTGCCTCAGTCATATCAGTCCATACCACACTGTTAGGAGCCCTCTTCTTTGTTAAATTAGTCAAGGGCACTGCTCTCTCCGAAAAACGTGGTACAAACCGGCGGTAATACCCCACTAATCCGAGAAATGCCTGGACTTGCCGCTTGGTTCGCGGACAGGGCCATGTCAAAATGGCTTGTATTTTAGAGCACTGCGGCTTCACCGTACCACGATCCACCAGGTAGCCCAAATACTTGGCTTCCTCCAATCCAAAGAAACATTTCTTTGGGTTGATGCGAAGACCGGCTTCTCCCAGTGTCCGTAACACGGCTCCAACGTGCTGTAGGTGTTCCTTCCAGGTGCTGGAATAGATGACAACGTCATCCAGGTAGGCAGCACTATACGTGTTATGGGGGCGGAGCACTTTGTCCACCAGACGCTGGAAAGTTGCAGGAGCCCCATGTAACCCGAATGGAAGGACACGATACTGCCAGTGCCCACTATGGGTGCTAAATGCGGTTTTACCCTTTGCGGAGTCCGTTAAAGGAACCTGCCAGTACCCTTTGGTCATGTCAAGTGTGGTCAAGTATTCTGCCTGTCCAAGCCTCTCAAGGAGGTCATCCACTCGAGGCATGGGATAAGCATCAAATAGTGAGACCTGATTAAGCCGACGGAAGTCATTGCAAAACCTCCAACTTCCGTCGGGTTTAGGAACCAAGACAATTAGGCTGGACCAGGGACTATGACTCTCCTCTATGACTCCTAGGTCCAGCATGCGCTTGATTTCCAGATCCACTTCTGCTTTCTTTGCCTCGGGAAGATGGTAGGGGCGTTCTCGGACTATGACCCCGGGTTCAGTCACAATGTCATGGGCAACCAGAGAAGTCCTTCCGGGGATTTCGTCAACCACCTCTGGGACGGACGAGATAACTATCTCTAGCTCCCGCCTCTGTCGGTTATTTAAATTAGACCCGAAGTTAAGGGTGTTACTTTGAGCAAAAAGGGAGCGGGGCTGGCCTGAGGTAGGATCAGGGTCCCTTTCCTTCCACGGTTTCAGCAGGTTCATGTGATATATCCGCTCTCTCGGTCGACGATTGGGTTGTTTCACCAAATAGTCGACGAGCCCCTTTCGCTCTTTAACTTCGTATGGCCCTTGCCAGTGGGCAAGTAGTTTAGAGTGGGAGGTGGGAACCAATACCATGACTCGATCCCCCGGCTGGAACTCCCGGAGTGTCGTGCCACGGTCGTAATAGTGGGCCTGTGCTGATTGCGCCTCTTGCATGTGACTTTTTAATATGGGTCGAATCTTCGCAAATCTATCGCGTAACTGCGCAATATATTCCAAAATATTAGTTGTGGGAAGGGCCTCTCCTTCCCAACCTTCCTTTAGAATGTCCAATATGCCCCGGGGTTGTTGCCCATATAATAATTCAAAAGGTGAGAACCCCATTGAGGCTTGCGGGACTTCCCAATAGGCAAAGAGTACGAGGGGGAGGAGCTGATCCCAATTCCTCCCGTCCCCGCTGACCACCTTGCGAAGCATCTGTTTGAGAGTCTGATTAAATCTCTCTACTAAACCATCGGTTTGAGGATGATACACCGCGGTTCTCAAGTGCTTTATTTTGAGTAACTTGGCCGTTTCCTTGAACGTCTCCGAGGTAAACGGCGTCCCCTGGTCCGTAAGGACTTCTTTAGGGATTCCAGCTCGCACAAAGACCTCCATTAGTACCCGTGCGATTGCTTTAGAATTAGCTGAGCACAATGGGACAGCTTCTGGATATCGGGTCGCATAATCCACGAGGACTAATATATATTTATGTCCTCGGGCCGAGGGTTCCAGGGGTCCCACTATGTCGACCCCTATCCTTTCAAAGGGAACATCAATTAAGGGGAGGGGAACAAGAGGAGCATGGTCCCTCCTAGGAATTTGCCGCAGCTGACATTCCGGGCACGAAACACAGAAGCGGCGAATCTCCTCATTAATTCCCGGCCAATAAAAGCGGAGCTTAATACGCTCTAAAGTTTTTTCAGTGCCCAAGTGGCCTCCTAGGAGATGGCCGTGCGCTAACTCACAAACTTGCCGCCGGAAAGTTCATGGAGTTAGTAGCAACTTCCGCACTCCCCCCTCGTGTTCACTGACCCGATATAATAAGTCATTTTCTAACACAAAGTGGGGTCCTTGTGGCATGGGCTGATTGGTGCGTTGGCCGTTGGCGAGGACTACTACATTCTTCGCAAACTTAAGGGAATCATCATTCCACTGCTCCCTTCTAAATGATGCCGGTGTTTGTCTGAATTGAAAGCTCAGATCTGAGAGAGGGTCCGGGCTGACCTCAAGGGGCGGAGAGTCGTCCCGCTCTGGTGAGGTGCGGACTGATGACGTATTAGTCCGCGACGGGCCGGGAAGTTCTCCGTCCTCCTCTGGGTTTCCCATATCTCTCTCCACCGGCTGCGTACACGGTGTGGAGACAACCTGAGATGGTGTATTCCCACTGGTTACTAGGCCTAATTTCGAATAAGGCGAGATCAGTACTGCACCACTTTTAATGTCAGACCAGTCCCGCCTGAGAATCACCGCACACGATGGATTTGGAAGTACAGCTACAATGAGTTTTCGGAGTATTCCTCCGTGGCAGATGAAACACTGGGCGCAGTCATAGGTGCGGACATCTCCGTGTACACAGGTAATTCTGGTCTTTGTTTTTAACCACTGTCACGGTAGTACATATCAGTAATCAACAATAGAAATGTTGCTGCCGGAATCAAATAAGGCTTCTACCTTGTAGCCATTTACTATGATCTCACCCTTATGAGCCAAAGCCAGGGGGTTTGAAAGTGCACACAACCCATCCCTCTCTCTCCACTTACATTCCACCTTGCCTCCGAGCGAGGACCGCGCCCGCGGGATCAGGGGCTCCGATGCAAACTCCGGTTTATGTCGGGAGGGCAGTGTAAGAGGGACGTAATCTCTACAGCTTCTACTTAAGGACCGTCCAGCCCTCTCAAATTGTGAGGCTGCCCTAGATGTTTCTATGAGCTCAATAAGCTCGTTTACGTTTGTAAATTCTCCCCAGACCGGCTGGGTGAAATGCTCTGGCAGGCTATTTATGAACAAAAAACAAGCCACTTTTTTCACTAGTTGAAAGGTGGTACATTCAGTGGGCCTTAACCAGCCTGCCACCTCTTCCCAGAGAACGTCGAGCTGTTCTTGGGTAGGCCGTTCAGGGTTAAACCTCCAGTTTTTTATTTTTCTCACCTGCTGGTCTGGGGAACGTCCACCTTCCTCTGGGACCTTAGCCCCGGTGGGACGGACAGCTCTCTCCTGTGGGAGAGCATAATAAGTCCCCATCGTATCCCCCATAGAGACCAGCCCACGTCTGTGTGTCCCAACGACACTCTCCCTGTTCAATTTAGGTGACCCAGAGATAGACAATGGGAGCGGAGTCTGCACCGGTTCTTTCCGAAACCCGAGACGCACTCCCCACCCGAAAGCTCAGCCCAGGTACTCTCCCACCTGGACATGATTCAGGTCCGGTCCCGTTCTCTTCAGGGATTCCTCCATCCTGCTGACTGCGCCACTGTCAGAAAAACAACCAAAAGACATCGAGAAGGTTTGGGGCAGCCACCCATTTAATCGATTACGACTGCAAAAGGTATCGAAAAACATCGACATGTTCATTCAACCTAGTCCAAAACAGAACTGATCTCCAAGTAGCAGGATGGCAGCTTTAAAGGCCAGTAGCGGAAGTGATGTCATCCCGACCGGAACCAGAAGTGACGTCAGTGGCTGCCCCAGAGCCGGGTGGGATTTCCCTAGAATGGTCTGCAAAAGATCGAGAGGGAAAATTAGTGCACTCCGCCCCCCCCCTGGTCTGGCATGGAACTACCTGTATTTAAGCCCTTTAGCTGTCTCCTAAACACACGTGTGTGACAATATACATATCTACATATATCTAGACATACATATATACATACATACATTGACATATATATATATATATATATATATATATATATATATATATATATATCAATCAAAATACCCGCACTTCGCAGCAGCGAAGTACTGCTTTAAAATTTTTATTAAGAAGAAAAGTAAACCTTTTTAAACTGAAGGGAAAATGAATCAATAATTATTTGTTAAGGATCTCTCTGTATACCACGTTGTCAGTTCGCCCCTCCGGTTGTAATATGACCAAGCTGTATGCTGAGCTTACTGTTGAGCATGCAACGTACAGTTGGCCATGTGAAAAGCAG